>NC_035440.2:124604174-124904174 GCF_002127325.2 Helianthus annuus | reverse complement strand
GACACTTGGTTCTACGAATATACCACTTGTACATACGTAGATCGACTCGTTTTAAATACTATTTTTCATGTCAAAACACTTTTACACAAGTTCATGTTTCCCGTGTGGTGGAGTTTCACCTTTTAACCCTTGTACAAAAGAAACAAGTGTATGTCAAGATTCGGGATCTTAACAAAGTCGGGTTAAACGATGATAAGAGCCACCACATCGTAGATCGGGTCTCTACAACCAACATATTCGAATACTACGACTTTTACACAAGACGTGACCTTTTATCCAACGATATTCGAGTTTTAGTAGACTTTTTAGATTCAAAAGATGGGTTACCGACTTTTAACCTTTAAAAATCCTTTTAACCACTTTAGATACGATCAAGAACAAGTTTTAAATGTTATACCTCTAGCTCGGGGCTAGGGAAGATCTTTGGCGAAAATGGCGTGGATAAAAGCAAATGAACGTGGTCCTCCAACTTCCGCTTGCTTCACAACTCCTAATATGTGATCCCCGACACTTGTGTACACTTGGAATGGCAAGACAAGAACCGAAAGTATGATGGATGGGGGTGGGTGCTCTCGGCCGAGAAGAGAGGAGCAAGAGAGAGTGAGAGTTGGGTGTTGGAAAGTGTGAGAAGTATTGTGTGTGGTGGAGGGTTTATATAGAAAAATCAAGCGCTATCGTCCAATGGTTTCATGTCGTCTAGATATCCACGTAATCTAATTAAATAATCAAAAGGTGTACCCTTAGTTACAAAGGGACTAAACCGGCCCAAAGGGGGTGGGGTCACCCGGTTGGATCTTGATCGTTCAGTTAGTGTTTAGTTTGGTTAAGTCGGTTAACTTTAGGGATTAACCCCGTTAGTTGTTTAATGCGTTATAAAGCGGGTGTTAGGGTAATCAGGGACCCTAACTGGCTCAGAAAAATACCAATAATATTTCTGGCAATATTTTTATGTTCCGGGTATAGTCCGGTTGTTCGGTTGGATAGTAATCCGTTAAAGTGTTTAAGTAATCCTTTAAGCGTCGTAAATAATATTTTTAGCGACAAAATTTATTCTGCAAAGTGTCAGGAATATTTCCCCATGTTTTGGCACTTTATTAATTAGCTAGAAGCTAGTGTGTTGATAAAAATGCCGTGTTTCGTGCTTAGAGTACGTTTTAGGCACATCCAATCTCTGTATCTTATTCCTAGAGACGCAATTATACAACCCTTGTATCCCTACACACACTATGGGTGTAGTAAAATATTTCTGGCTCATACAGGCCTTTAGAGGCAGTGTCTGCCTGATGCTGGCTATATCAGCATGTTCACTCGGTTATTCGTCCAAATGCTACTGTGCTTTTGTGCATCATGTTTGTCACTAGAGTTCAGTAAGTAAATAATGTAGTGACAGGAAATCAAAGTATGATGCAGATATGTACAAGTATCAACAATCAAGTAGCAGTTTACCAGAAATCTCAGTTAAGCACATTAATTAGGCAACAATTAATAGTTAATTAAGTCGTACGGATACCTGGTTTAGTGAGGGTTGTCACATATAGTTAAAAAGGAGGAGGATTGATTGCTTGGCAAGCTTATGGTAGGAGTAAGTTCCATGCCGCTCTCGAGTGATTCACTAAAAAAAATACACCTTCGGCCGAGTGTTGAGTGATCCCCCGTGAGGTATGTGAACTTGTATATAAATGGAATTTTAAAGAGGCATGTTATGCCCAAATAAATAATTTTTCTTAACAAGTGTTCTAAATAAATCATGACGAATAGGATTTGTAAATGGTATAAAAATAAAACCCAATAAAGATCTTGGATTTCCGACACTCAAGACAAGCCCAAAACCTTCTCTTCTACCCATTCCATTTGGGAGTGTAAGCCACATATTAAAGAGTTTTGCTTGAGGACAAGCAAAGATTCAAGTGTGGGGGTATTTGATGTGTGTAAAATGCAACATATAAATTACATCAAATGAGGCATAAAACTAACCCTTTTTAAGTACTAATGTTGGAAAAAGTGTGCTTTTGTCTTCCTTTTGTATTTTCAGGGTTAAAAGAGCTTAAACGAACAAAAGAAGCAAAAATGCAGCCAAATCCAACATAAATACAAAGAAAAGGAAGAAACATGGCATGCCCGACTCCTCGACAACATCTACCAAAGCAAAAACAAGAAGAAAGCTGAGCATGGGGTTGTGCCCAGCTCAACACGGGGCGTGTCCAGCTCAACACGGGGCATGTCCAGCTTAACACGGGGCGTGTCCAGCGAACACGGGGTCATGGTCAGCCTTGGTACAAAAGACAAACCTGTAGAAGCTTCTACTGCCCACCACGGGGCCGTGCCCAGCGGACACGGGGGCGTGGTCAACTTCCTGCAGGCGCATTTATTGTAATTGCGAATTGCAATTAATGAAGAGAGAGAGTCAGATGGACACGGGGCCGTGCCCAGTGGACACGGGGCCGTGCCCAGGCTTCTGTTCAGCCTATAAATAGGAGTGCTTGGAGCTCTTGCAACTCATCCCTTGGCACACCACCTCTCTCACACTTCACCCACCACCACCATAACACCATCATCCACCACCATCATCCATTGTCCATCATAGAGTGTGTGAGTCGTCTCGGGATCCAAGATTGATCGTAAGAGTTCTTGACAATCAAAGGCCATGTTTGCCTAAGTCTCTTACATCACTTGGTGAAGACAAGTGTTTAGTGTAATACTTTTTATTTTTAATCTTTTGCACTTTTTAATTGGTTTTGTATTAATGACTTTAATTACTAGTTTCTTATGTTGAAGGTGATTCTTCCTTATCGTTTGTCCGTGGTGTCTTGGCATTATTTTACTGTCTATATAAAATAAAAGATTTTCACCATTCATATCTCCACGGTCTATATGGAGGTATGTTGGCTACCTGGTCGGGGGTTAAGGGAATGGTTTGGTAAGAGTCTTGCCATTGTTCAGTGTATAGATCCTGCAAAGGACCTGGGTCAAATTCAGTAGGACCTCCTTTAATACCCAAAGGTATTGGATGGCGGGGGTCCAAACTCTTTGATCCCTTCATAAGTTAAACTACTATTAAAACTTTAACCCGGCTACTTAAGACTGTATCCCTGCTGACTCAGACTACTTAGCCGAGGGTAACATCACCTTCAAAAGAGGGGCCTACCACATTATGCATTAATAACTTAATTAATTATCTTTCAATAATCCGACCCTTTAGGATTGTATCCTTGCTGACTCAAACTACTAGGTTGAGGGTAACGTCGCCTTCAAAAGAGGGGCCTACTACAATAACTAAGGTAATCTCTTAAACAAGTGCAAAAGTGCGAAAATAATCAAAGGTTACACTACACACGAGTCGGATCCAAGTGATTCATCTTGTCTATCTGTTTTTACTTTTATTTTATTTTTCAGCATTTTAGTTAGTTTTATTTTCTTAGTTTAAAACATTTTTCTAACATTTTGATTTGATTAGACGTTGAGGATAAACCGGTACTAAAAGCTCTTGTGTCCTTGGACGACCTCGGTATCTTACCAACACTATACTACGTCCACGATGGGTGCACTTGCCCACATGTGTGTTTAGTGTTATTAAATATCGTGTTTTGTAAATTTAAAACTTGGCTAAAAAGTGCAAAAAGGGCTTAAAATATATACCTAAAACATATACACACTGACACGCATTAGACACCATAGTTATGACTGGCAGTTTTACTTGGTAGTTCAATGATGTCTCCAGATCTTGCATCTTCCAATACATCTGAGGGAACTTTTGTCTTTGGTGATCTGACATACACCTTTTTGTTGTGCACATGTTCATAGTTGATGCATAAATCAAAGTTTGAAAAAGCCATTCTTTCAAACAGCAGTATTCCAGCCTTTGATATGCCCTTTAATGCTCTTCTGACTTCTTTGGTGTTTTTCTTTTCTTTCTCAAAATGATCCTTCATAAACAGAAGTCTAAAGGATGTAACTTGTCAGCAATTTCTTCGCCAGTCACTCTTTCTTCTTTCCCATTTTCTCTGAGTAGTGTGTATCTGTTCTGCACATAAGTTCCTCCAATATCATCAGTTGCAACTTTTACTTCATCCACATTTAAGATCCTTTTCATTGGATTCTCATTCTTGTAGTGAATGCTGTTTGAACCCCTTATTATCCTCTCTTCCCTTAAGGCTAGTCCGACAGGAGTCAGTGGTCTTGGTGATGCATCTTCTTTTGTCTAATAATATTTCACCAGATTGTACTCAGGGAATATCATTATATCCCTGTCAATTTCTTGAACCATGACTGACTGATTTTCAGAGATTTTTCTTTTAACAATATTTGGTTTTCTTGAATCACCTTCTTGTTCCCATTCATTCATTGATTGCAGATTCATGAGTTTACTCATGGCAGAGTCATCAGACAACGTTGGTTTTGGGATAGTTTGAGAAGTTATAAGTTTCAAATTTGAAACAACATGAGGTTTTGAAGTTGCTAACCTTTTCAGCATTTCATCTCTAGAGACATTTGGAGGTGGACCCATCATTATGGTTCCAGCTTTGGTGGTTGGTGTAGCTGATGATTACTGTGGGGTTGACTTTGGAGCTTCTTGGCGTGAACTTTCAACTGGAATTTCTTTCATGATTTCTTTGGGATCCACTTTGGCCAATCTTGTAATGTTGAATTGCATTTTCTTCACCAGTTGTTGTACCTCTTTCACCTGATTTGAGTTGCTGGCTATACTTTTCTGAACTTTGGTGAATTCTGTTTGAGCTTTCATCTGTATTGCAGCCCATTCCTTTGACAGCTTCTCAAGGGCATCTGTGATACTGTTGTTGCTTGCCCTTAGAATGGTGACTTCCTCCAAAACTCTGTTTGCACTACTTGATTGTCTTGATTCCACAGCATTTGCAACTTGTGTCTTGTTCTTTTCTATTTCTGTGAGAATCATCTGTATTTCTGATGCAGAGATGTTGGATTCTGGTGCCTTTTCTTTCATCTTTTGAATAGACTTTAGAGCTTTAGTGTTTCTTTCAGTTTGTGTCTTTATCACCTCCATTGATTCTGATAAAGTCTTTAAGTCTGCCCTTTGACCTTGTATTTCTGACAACAACATATCAAGCTTTTCTTCTACTGGATTTCTTTTGCAGTCTTTGTAAACATTCTCCAGCACAGTTTCCAAATTTTCTTGGTTCATGGGTGTTTTAGGGATATTTGGAACAACAGATGTTCCTGCTAACATTCCAGCTGCAAACACATTTGCTGCTGTTTTGGAAATGATAGGGTCACTTTTGGCTTTACCAGATTTTAGTGCAACCTTAAGTGTACCAGAATCATCTCCACCAGTGGTGAAAAACACATTTTCATCCTGGATTTCCTTATGTCCTTGAATCATATCAATATATGATTCTCCATAAGTTTTTGAGGTAAACAAATTACCTTTTGCCAGATTTCCTTGATCAATTCCCTGATCTCTATCTGTTGGGATCTCATCCTCTTCCTCATTTTCTGATTCATAGTTGAGATTTATGGAACTAGTAACCTCTTCATCAACATCAGTTTTTCTACGTTCTACTTTGTAAGAAACATTAATTGAACTTTCTGACTTTGTTTCTTTTGATTGAGTATCAACTAAGACAGTGTTTAAAAGAGATGTACCAGCAACCCGAGATTCATCATGATGTATAACTTCAGTGGCTTCATTTGCAGTACCATCAAAGTGAGTTTCTTCATCATGTTGTGTAGGATCATGTGTTGACCCAAATGAGTCGTTCAGAGAAGTTTTGATCTGTTTCAGAGGCGGAAACTAAGAAACAGACTTAGAAACAGCTTGTAATTCACTTTTAACACCTTTCTAATTGATATTTAACAGATTACACACAAAAGGAAAACCAGCAGCACCTCGGTATCCAAGTTCACAACTGATACAAATGATCTCGCTTGAAAGCTATATATAGCTATGAGATTCCACTTGAAAGTGTACAGGAGCAGTTCAAGAGAAATCAGAATAGTTGTGATTTCGCTTGAAACTGCAACTTGTCATTTCAAGCAAAAACCCTTCCTTTCAAGTGAAATCAGCTTTAAACACATATAAACCTATTTTCTCGTACAACGTGCCCTGATCTAACAATCTAGTGTAAGACTCGATACAAGACGAAGTCGACAGATGCATGCACTAACAGACTCCCCCTCAGATGTTGACGAGTCTTTAGTGTCGAGTCTTCGCATCTTCAGTCTTTATCAGTCTTTGGGCCTCCAAAAACTCTCTCTATCAGCACAAACATGCTTCCTTTAATCTTCCAGGATCTGAGTCTGGCTCTTGAGCTATCTAATTCTCTTGATCAGATTTCTTGATTCCTTAAGTTCATCAGCAGCATCAGCTTCAGAATCATAACCTGGCTTTTCAAGATGTTGTTCCAAGATCGTGACCTGGCTCTTATCCCGCTCAGGTTATCTGCACAATCTCTACCTCAAAGTAAATCTTACAATTTTAATCATTCTATAAAATTTAGGATTTCAGGCTCCCCTTCAAATTTTACCAGAATGATTGATTAATGATAATCCTGATGAACCACTTGTTGATTTGTTTTAAAACATATTTGATTAAACACAGACTTCCCCTCACAAAAATGTCATCATGTTTAGCACTTGGAACTTTGAAAATCAGCTTTTCAACATCAGTTGTCAAAAATCTTTTTGGATTTTGCAAAAGTAAAGGAATGCAGAAAAGAACTATTTACACACAATATTTTTGTGAGTTTGTGTAAGAGGATCATATCAGTTTCTGAGACAAATCACCAACACCATTAAGCTTTATTTCATTTTAAGATCTAAACAATTCACCTAGATTGTCAGTATACTGGTCCACCTAAATTTTCACACAAATTTCAACTGTTTCGAGATACGAGATTAATGTCTTAAGAACTTAAACTTATTCGCGTGTCCCACTACTTGAATATACTCCCGTATCCAGATCCCAATATTTAGTCTTACAGGTGAGTATACCTAGATGATATCTGTAAGGGGTTAGATGCGAAACCGTGAGAGCTCAGTTCAGAACTTCCGTTCAGCAGAGAGATGACGGTTTGACTTTTGGTGTGTCCTCTTTAGAGGATCTTTTCTTCAACAACAATGATTATCAATTTTATTGTTTCATCATTTTGCTGAGGGCGGCGCTATATTTCAAGCATTTGTAGAAATTATTATACGGGGACTAGGTCAGAATTTCCATTCAGCAGAAGTCTCGGGATAATACCCCAAATATCACTAAGCATAAAGACCTAGTATCTCAGAAAGAGGGACCTTTCAAACAAGATTTCGGGGGTTACCCATATATCCAAAAAATTGTTCCCCACGATATAAGCAAGTTTGAAATTTAGGTTTATATCTCGTCATAATCTACTAAATGTGCAAAAACCTACTGACATATCCGTAGTGAGATTGTTTATCACATTTTTGACTTTCCAATTCTTTAGCATGTTGTGACAGTCCAGTGATGTACTATCATTTCCTCTTTTTCACAACAAAACTCATTTTTGAAATTTATCATGTTTTTCGCTTTTTCAAATTTTCTAATGTTTTTGGATTTTCTGAAAATTCTTACTCCCCCTAAAATTCACAAACATTTAATGAAAAATGAAAACAAACTATACAAGTAAAGTTGACAACTGATATCAAATCACATCAATTCGCCATCCACTTGGCATAAACAATCAGAACTCCCCCCTTTCAACAAACTATTTTCTCATTATGATTTCAAAACACTTAAGTTTGTTTTAATCAAAATGATTTTTTCGGAAAATAAGTTTTGTTTTACCATTTGTAGGGACTGGTTCATCATCTAGTTCAATCAGTCACATGTATAAGGATTACATCAAGTTCAAATTAATGACCTTGACTAATCACTTGTGAACTTATCACATGTACCACATGTAGGAATAAAACATCTACACAAAATCATGTTACCAATAAAGATGCCGATTCTTGCTTCACGCTTACCTACCTGGAAGCTCCGGCAAGTCCACAACCTGTAAAAATTTCAACAATTTTAAAATCTTTCACAAAAACTATTTTAACAAGAATGATGCCGATTCCTGATCCGCGATTACAAACTTGGGATCTCCGGCAAGTCAGGTTTTTCAAGCAAAGAAAATGTCCACCCAAGCCTGACCAGCCTTGGGTGAAATCAACTCATCTGCAGTTGGGGTGTAAGTTACTTTCTTTTTAGCATAAAAGTCTTTTACCCCTTTAACCTTCCTATCGATCATCTTTCCAAAAAATTTTCTTTACATTTCCATTAAAAGCCTTCTCAACATCAAATTTATCCTTTTCAGAATAAAATTGATTCAAGATTTCAACTTTTCCAACTTTTGATTTAAAATTTTCAGTCCTCAATGGTGGAAAGTTCTCATCATCCATTGAAGGAACTAAGTTTTCACTCCTTTTAACAACATGTGGCTCTTCTGATTTTGTGGAATCAGATTCATCGCCAGATTTTACTTCAGATTTCTTAACAACCCACTTTTGGTTGTCAAGTTTCACACTTCTCCTGTAAAACCTCTTTGAACATTCACCAACTTCATAAATTGAATTTTTGAACACTTTAAATTTCTCAGTTGGTGATTCGGTTTTATCAACAACCACTTCTTTCAGTTTTCCAGAAACTCCCTGTTTAGCTTTTGTTGCTAATGGACAGTTCCATGCAATGTGACCAACTTCATTGCATCTAAAAACATGTTCTGGTTTCTTTTCCGTGAGCTTCATTTTCCTTCTTCTTAGCAAGAAATTCTTGATTTGATTGTCTCCAGAATGAGCTCTTCTTTTCCTCCTCAGCAGACGGTCCTGAAACAAATTTTGTATTTTTAGAAATTTTCTCATTTTTATAGTTTTCTGGTGGAATAAAACCGAGACCTTTCTTTTTGAAATTACCATTATGGTTTGGTTTCTTTCGAAATTCCGAACCATAATTGTAACCCATTTTCTTGTTTATCCTTTGTTGAACTCTTGAGGTGTATTTTTTAGGTTTTTCAGAAAGATTTAAGTCTTTTATTTCAGAAATATTAATTTCTGTTAATTTGAAAACCTTTTTGATGAATTTAGTTTTTACACCTCTTATTGGAAAATCTTTATCAAAATATAATTTGTCAGAATCATTCAAAGTATATGCAACTTCAAATGTTTCGTCATTCAAATTTGATTTTGACAACAAAAATTCTTTACTATAAACCCGTTTTCCCGACGATTTTGGACTCTTTTCAGACGAACTTGAACTCCCGACAGACAAACACGAACTTTCGGACTCGGACTTTGACTCTGACTCCTCATCCTTATCCAACACCTGATCGACCATTCTTTTAATTAATTCGGGCTCATGATCTGTATCGGATGCTGTGAATGTGATGTCAATGTTGTCTGGTAGTACATCAGTTAACTCGGACTTTAACTTTATATTGACCGCCTTTTTTACTTGTTCCTCATTTGGTTTTCTAGGCGAGTACCCTTCGCAAATTGGAGGCGGAC
Source organism: Helianthus annuus (assembly GCF_002127325.2). Lineage (NCBI taxonomy): Eukaryota > Viridiplantae > Streptophyta > Magnoliopsida > Asterales > Asteraceae > Helianthus > Helianthus annuus. Next base: position 124,894,694 of record NC_035440.2, on the reverse strand, counting down.
ACTTGTTATAACAAACACTCTGTTTCTTACCAGTATCCTTTTTCTCCTTTGGCTTCTTTTGATCATCTTTAAACGCTTCAAAACCTACAACAGTAGGATAAATTCTGTCAATTAAGTAATCAGAACTTGTGTAACTTCTCAATAAACGTCTAATTCTTTCATTATCAACTTTTCACTATCCAACTCTTGCTTCCATTTCGCACATTCTTCAATGTAAAAATTTATCTATTTCTGCTTTGACATCATGGTTGCATTCATCATTTTCAAAGCATTTTCTCTTTCTGTGTTTGTCTTTTGCAAACTGTTCACTGTTTTGTTCAGCACATCGTATGATTCTTTTAAATTCTTGACATCGAACAACAACTTTTCTTTTAACTTTTCTGATTCACTAAACCTCTCATCTTTTTCTTCACATTGTTTGCAAGATTCTGAACATGTAAGACAGGTTTTGTGACTTCAACTATCTTTTCGACCTCCACAATCTTCTCTACTTCAACTATCTTCTCAATAATCTTGATTTCTTTCATTTCTTTTGCAGCTTTTCTCTCTTTGAGTTTCTTCAGTTTATCTGCAAAATAAAATTCAAAACTGTCAGAAGATAAATGAGTTTTTCCAACATTTATCTGTTCAATTTCTTCATCATCATCATCACTTGTATCTGGTGAACTATTTTATGAAGAAACAGATTCTTCGTCTTGACTTTTCTCTTCATCAGATAACACAACTATCCATTCCTTCATCATCTCTGGTTTTTGAATAATCTGAGCAATGAAAGCTTTAACATTTGAATCATCTGGAATGTACTTGTCCCAGCTAAAACCTTCAGCTACTTTCTCATCATCTTGATCAATAATGCCGTAATAAGCTTTCTTATTTGCATCTTCGATCATTTTTCCATGTGCAGTTTGTGAATCCTTTTGTTGATGTGGTTGATGAGTGATTTGCTGATATATAGCCTTCCGATAGTAATAAACTTTTCCAAAAGGATTCTTTGCTCCACTAGTCTCCTGATTTTTGCACTCCCTTTTGAAGTGACCTTTCTCCCTGCATTTAAAACAAATAACTTTAGATTTATCAAAACCTAAAGCTGAAAGATGAGCATCCAAAAAGTCATTTCTTCCTGTAATCATTTTGTACTTTTCAGCTCTTCTCAGGACACTAGCTAGACACCATTTGATGTCCATGAGCTCCAATTCCTCTGCATCTATTTGATCATAATCTTCCTTTGTTAGCATTAGATTACCAATTTTTCCGGCAATCAATCCTTCATAAGATTCCAAAGCAGTAACTAGTAATGCCATATGATTTTTAACGACTTCTTCAGAAAAATTTTGTCCATTTTGAAGATGTAGTGCCACATTGCACTGAATCATATGCCCATTACCAACATTCGCACTTTGAACACTTGGAAGATTAACATTTGAAAACCCACTAGTGTTGACTGAACTTTGGCTGCCTGTTCCAGATTGATTTCCTGCACTAAACGCGGTTTGGATCTTTGGACTTGCTTCAACAGTTTGAACATTTCCTTTATAGTATAGTTTGATATCTTGTTGATGGCTTGAACTGTTCATTCTTGCAATTTTCTGTTGTTCAAGATCCTGTGCCTCTAGTTTTTCAATAAACTGTCCGATTGCCAATCTGCTAAACTCTCCAGAATTCTTTAAGATCATGAGATAAGTACCCCACTCTTTCTGCGGTAAAGCGTCAGCTAGCTTTTCAACCCATTCTGCTGGAGTTTTAGTAATTTTCAACTGAGACATGGTACGCACAAGATGACAGTATCTCTCTATGAGAGTCTTTGTAGTCTCACCAGGCATACTAGTAAACAATTCAAACTCCTTTTTCAACAATGAAGCTTTACTCTTGAGCATTTCTGTGCTTCCTTCAAATTTCTTCTTAAATGCTTCCCATATAGAAAACGCACTCCCATCATGCTGAAGCAAAATAAAGATATTTTCTTTGACAGCTTGTTGTAGAAGACTGATCATCATTTTCTCTCCTTTATAACTGTCTCTCTCTTGTTCTAAAAATTCTGAGATGATTTTATCAACATTCAACGCAGACTGTGGTCTAACATACTTGGTTTCAATACTTTCCCAAGCTCTTAGATGATTTGCCTGAACCCAATTCTCAAAACGATTCTTCCATCCATGGTACTCCTCGATTCCCATAAGTTTCGGGGGTTTTTGAAAAGTTCCGGTTTCGTTTTCTAAGTTCATGTTTTGAGCAATGGCCGACGGAGTAGTCGAAGATGTAGCAAACGCGTTATAGAACTCTTCTTCCATGATTTTGTAACACGTTTTTCAACAACAACACTTTTCAAGCGTAATATCTAAGTTCAAGCGGAATCACTTGCAAACAGATTCAAGCGAGATACCCTGAAATAACCTTTTCAAGCGGAATCCCAAACTACTGTTTCAAGCGGAATAATCAACAATCAGTTTGTAGCGGAATCACTATTATTTGGAGCGGAATCAGTCAAACTCAAGCGAAATCTCTGGTTTCGCTTGAAAGTCTCAAGCGGAATATGCAATCTCAAGCGGAATCACAAAACACTCGTTCAAGCGGAATCACATAAACAGTCCATTTCTGCCATTTTTAATGCGAATTTTGTTCTGATTCTTTCAAGGCTTTGTTAGATTGAAGTTTCGCTTATGTTGTGAAAATTTCAGGCTATTCTGACCGTTAAAACTTGTTCAAATGAAGACAGAAGGTGTAGAAGCAAGAAAACACAATGAAATTCAGCTGAATTCTGCAGAACTCCTCCTCCTGAGCTCTGATACCACTTGTAGGATCATGTGTTGACCCAAACGAGTCGTTCAGAGAAGTTTTGATCTGTTTCAAAGGCGGAAACTAAGAAACAGACTTAGAAACAGCTTGTAATTCACTTTTAACACCTTTCTAATTGATATTTAACAGATTACACGCAAAAAGAAAAACCGACAGCATCTCGGTATCCAAGTTCACAACTGATACAAATGATCTCACTTGAAAGCTATATATAGCAATGAGATTCCGCTTGAAAGTGTCCAGGAGCAGTTCAAGCGAAATCAGAATAGTTGTGATTTCGCTTGAAACTACAACTTGTCATTTCAAGTGAAAACCCTTCCTTTCAAGCGAAATCAGCTTTAAACACATATAAACCTATTTTCTCGTATAACGTGCCCTGATCTAACAATCTAGTGTAAGACTCGATACAAGACGAAGTCGACAGATGCATGCAATAAAATGTTGTTCTTCAGCATCTTCATGAGTTCCTCCAGCAATGTGTGATTCTGCATAGTGTTCATGTTCTTTCTCTTGATGAGTATCAACTTCATGATGAATTCCTCCTTCATGAATTTGTTGACTCTCAGCATGATCTGTCTTGTTTTCTGATGAGTTAGGTATCTCCAGAACTCCTTCTCCTTCTGCAGCCTCTATTCCTGATGACCAGGATTTCTCAACTTCTTCTTCTTCTAGTGATGAAGAACAGTTAACAACTTCTTTGCTGGGTTCTTCTATTGGAGAATCTGATTTGGTCAGAAGTTCTTCATGTTGTATTCTGTATTGTGAGTCTGGTGCAATAAGGCATAGCATGCTTTCTGGTAACTCAGGGATATCTTTGTAAAATTCCCATCCATGATTGGAACTCCAGGCCTTCATGGTATTTGAACTCCTAATATCTTCCAAAATTGGAATTTCTATGTCCCTTTCAGCAAATGTTTCAGAAATAAAAATTGAGATTAACCTTGGATATGGCAGATGTGAGGTTATTCTTCCATTTCTGGTGAGAATTGATCTTTTGAGTAGGTTAAAGATTTCTGTTCCAAAATCAATTTTGAACCCAGTTATGAGTCCATACATGATTGCCAGAATAGCTTGACTGACTTGATCAGTTCCTCCTATCTTTGATGTGAGACACTTATTTAACACTTCCATCATCACTTGCTAGATGGCTGGCATTTCTTTTCTTCTTATTGCTCCAATTTTGTTGATTTCCTTTTTCTTGTAACCAAGCTTAATGATAAAGCTTATTAATTCTTCTCTGCTTGGTGCTTCAATGTAACTTTCAAGAACTGGAAGTTCAAGCCATTCTCTTACCCTTGCAGGGGTTAATGTTACAAGAATATTTCCCCATACATGAGCAGAGACTTGATTCTCTTCATCTTCTTTAAAAGTGTGAACAAATTGTTGTAGTAACTTTTCTGGTACTTCTCTTCCTTTTGTTAGTGCTCCTGAGATTGGACATTTCATAAGATATTCTACCAGAAGTTGACATCTTACATCATATTCCGAATGCTCTGTATTCATCAGCAGGTTATTTTCTTTCATTGGTAGAAATTCTGTGTCTTCAACAAAAGGTACTTCATGTTGAACAATTGGGATGTTGAGGTTCACTTCTGCCATTGTTGAATTTTGTGAATTAGGGTTTGAAATTTAGAGATTTTTTGGATTTTGATTGAAGAACAGGGGATTTTCAGGGTTGAAGTTTTTGTGAAGAAGGTGAGTGGTTTTTTGAATTACTGCTAAGTGTGAGTTATATAGTGAGTGTTTCAGCAGAGAATTGTGGGTTTATGGAGTTGAGGGGATATGGAACGTGCCATGTAATGATGGTTAAAAGATCATTAATTGTCTTTATTACCGTTAGATCGTGTGATGTGAGTTTTGGTTCAGAATGTAACCGTTGGATCGTGGGTATCAAGACATTTAATGACGGTTGATCGTGTAATCGTGGTTATGCCCTTTCAACTTGTCTTTTCAATTTGTAGTTTCTTCAATCATTCCTTCACGAAAGTGTTAAACTGAATTTTGATTAGAGAAAGCTATCGGTTATATGACATCTTTTCATCTTTGTGGACCCCATTTTGTAAAGAGGTCCAATTAGCTTTCTTCATCCTCTTTTCCTTATCAGTCAAAGTTCCATTCTGATGATGTCATCAAAATTCAACATAAATTCTGTTAAGAATATATTTTCTCTTTTGTTTTGACTTTTGTTGACCTTTTAGATGTGGTCAATAGAAGTCAACTTTCTTCAACAAAATTTCTTAATTGAAATTCCCCCTAAATTTGTGACCCTCTTCAACAGATTTTGATTGATTTAGAGGTGTACTAGTACCCCTTTTTTTGAGATGAGAGGGAATGAGATAAGATCAGAAGACTTACATATGATTTTTCTGGTGGCATCCAAGTCTCTTGGCTTTTTCTGATATTTTCTAAAACTTTTTATCATTTTGAAGTTTTAACAGAAAAAAAATTTAGAGATGCATTTTAAGTTTGGAATACCAGATTTTGTCTTCTGTCATCAGAAACTCATAATTTTGTGTCAAATGTTTTTGTTTTCTGATGATCATGTTTTCTCATTTTTCTTTATCCATTCTTCTTTTTCCCAAACCATAAGTCAGACAACAAAGCAATATAGGAAACACACTATATAAACATATTATCATGCAAAATATCTACACAAACTAGGTTTAAACAAATTCTGATCAGTAGGTCTGAGCACACTGAGATTCATGTTTTGTTGGAGTCTCATCTCAGCTCTGAGATAACCTGAAGGAACTCCTCCAAAGCCTAGCTGGCTTGTGATTATCCTCATCAGAAAACGAGGATAAATCAAAAATGGCCTGCCAGACCACATATTACTTGCAAAATCTTTCATCAAGTAATAAGAGAAGTTGTAAGGTATGTCTAATATGAGTGCTCGAACAGTCTCCATCAACCTATGGGATGCTTCATGATGATTAATGACCTTCTTTGAGAAGCATGCACCCATTTGTGTGATCAGGAATTGCCATGGCTTGATAAAGCCATTTTTGGTGATTGCTCGTGGTGAGTTTACAGGTTTGTAACCCATCTGCTCTAAGGTTTCTTCTATTTCAGTCTTTGTGAACATCAGAACATCACTATCCTCATTGAGTTGTAGAACCGTCTTGATGATACCTTCATCTACTCGAACTTTTTGGTTGAGCACAACACTTTCAATAAATATCTGTCCTCTATCCTCATATTCTGAGAAAGTTGCATTTTGCCAGAACCTTTGTAGAATTTATGGGAAGACTATTATATTGGCTGTGAGGGCATATTTCAAGTTACTTCCCATGAGCAGATTCACCACTGTTTGGCATCCTTCCCAGTGAGGACCCTCAAAGTTGGTTCTTAGTTTGAGGTTGTGGTAAGGATGGTGAGGAAGTGAGAAACGATCAGCTTTTATGGTAAGCATTTTTGTGAGTGTGAGAAGATGTGAGTGTTGAAGAAGAAGAAGATGAAGTTAAGTTTTCTGGTGTTTCCTTATGTGATGGTGACAGTCTTCGCTTAAAGTGGTGAACATATATAGTAAACTTAATGTTTGCCATAAATGACATCTACCTACTTATAGATTTTGTTCATCACAATCTTTGTTATTAAATTTTCTATCAGATGGCATAAAGAATAACTCAGATAAACTCTCCTGCATTAAATGATTTAGGCGGCCATTTTCTGATTATATATCATGATTACCTACCAATATGTCACTTCAGTGTATTTAAAGAAGGAGAGAAAAAGCTTTACACCCACTAACGAGTTCCCAGAAAATCTTCTGTCATATGACGTTTTCAATATTTAAAAAATAAAAGAAAAGAAAAGAAAACTAAACGAAAACACTACAGTTTATGAATTTGCATATATGAGATATAGATAAAGATGATGACATGCATGAATTTGTTCTAATAATCAATCAATGATTCTGATTTTTCAAAATGTTTTCTAATGAGTTACCAGAATTTCTGATGATTTATCAGATATTCTGATGATATATCAAATTTTCTGATGATACATCATATTTTCTGATAATTTATCAGATTTTCTGGTGCTTTATCAGATATACAATCCTTTTCTTTTGATTATCATTGACACAAATTGTTAAGCATTTTTCTGGTAATAAGGTTATTTGAAGGACCTTTATCACAGAATTGACCAATATTTAGCAGATTGTACTTTAAGCCTACAACATAGGCTACTTTATCTATGGTCAAATATTCATACCTTATGCATCCATATCCCATGATCCTCCCTTTCACTCCATTTTCAAAATTTACCAATTTACCCAGCTTTGAAACAAAGTTGCTGAGTAAGCTCCTGTCCCCAGTCATGTGCTTGGGGCATCCTGAATCGCAGTACCAGATCTGCTGCACATGATGGTTCTGAAATGGAATGATTAGAGGGTTTTTGGTACCCAGGCTTGCTTGGGTACTCTTTCTGATGAGATTTTAATCAGATTACTTTCTCTTACTGGCCTTTCATCAGAATATTTGTTGTATGCTAAGCCATAAACAGATTTTTCATTTTTCTTTTGGAGATGGTGTTGAACAAGCTTCAGTATGTCAACACACATACAAGATTTATCAGAATTTTCTAATATTCTTTCTTGTAATGGATTGAGTGGATAATTTTGAAAAGATGAGTGAATTGCTTCTGGAGTCTTTAAAGATTCTTGTTTGCATTCACTTCTTTTTTGGTTTAAAGTTGGGTTTTTTAAAAGAGTATTCAGAACAGGTTGACTTTCAAGATTCAGAATCAGATTCTGATGAAAACTTATCAGAAATCTGATGGGTTGCTATTACAAAGACAGTGGGTTTACTCTCTCTTGTTTTCACATATCCTAAACCCTCTCCTTTGTTCTTTGGTGTGGACTCAATGAAGTTTATGAATTCTTTGGCTTGTTGAAAACCTTTTACATTTATTTCTTTATCATTGATTTTCTTGTAAAGATCTTTTCTTTCAATTTCATAGAACTCAATTTTAGCTCTTTGATCTAAACTTTCTTCTATTAGTAATTGGTTTTCAAGAATGATTTTATTCAAGGTCCTTTGCAACTCATCATATTTTTTACTATCTGATTTATGCTTATCTTGCAGATTTAGAAAATCTGACATGAGCTTGTTTAGCTTGTGTTCAAGATCAAGATTGTCTAAATTTACCTGTTGTCCTGAAGTTTCTGGTATGTCATCGAAAAGTGCCATGAGGCAGAAGTTAGCCATTTCTTCTTCTTCATCATCAGATAGCCATGTATCTGTCCCTGCAATTAGACTAACCTACTGCTGCTTCTTAGCTTCTTCCAGCTTCTTCTCATAATAAGCAATATCTTTCAACTTCTTGGTCTTGCATTCTGATGCATAGTGACCTCTTTTGCTTGCACTTGTAACACACAACTTCAGCCTTCCCCTTATCCTTAGATCTACCTTCTTCCTTAGATCTTCCATCCATCCTCCCTCTGTCACTTATCTGGTATCTCTGGCCTCCTCCCCTCAACATCTGCTCAAATGTTTTGGTGAGCAGTGCTATTGCTTCAGCAAACGCTGAAAATTCTGATGATGTATCAGAAATTTCAAGATTTTGGATGTTTGATGGTTGTGGATCATTGGTAGGTGGTGTTCTTTGTGAGTTTGAGATAAGAGCTAAAGATCCTCCTCTTTGAATGGTTTCTTCAAATATTTCTTCCTCTCTGGGGATCAAGATGCTGTATAAGTCATGAAGACTCATATTTCCTAGTTCTAAGGTTGAGGACAAAGTAATGGTTAGACTTCTCCATTCTCTAGGTAAAGCATCTAGAAATTTTATGTTTCTTTCATCATTTGATTTAGTTATACCAAATTTCTTTAGCTTGTTCAAAAGTTTTGTAAATCTTTGATATGTATCATTTAATCTTTCATTGGGTAAACTTTCGAACCTCTCATATGAGGAAACATTGTTTGTTCTCTTGTTTCTTCTCATCCTTTCTCCTCCTTCACAAATATTTTCCAACTGATCCCATATTTCCTTAGCTGATGCACATGCATCAACGTGTGAAAATATGTCATTGGGGATGACCATTATTAAAAGTGACTTTGCCCTTTCATCCCCAGCCACCAGTTCCTTGTCTTCCGCGCTCCAGTTTATTTCACTTTTAGGAGCATGGGAGGCAGGGATTGCAGGTGATTGGTCAGTTGCTGGAATAGCTGGTATTTCAGTCATTGGTATATGTGGACCCCTTTCAATGGATTGAAACAGAGCTCGGTCATGACCATTTAGGAAATTAACCATCCTGATTTACCATTGGGGGTATTCCTCTCTGACTAGAGTCAGAGGTTTAGACATAGAACCAATGTTAAAAGCATTATTCCAGGATTGAAAGCTGGCCATATTTAAAGAAAAGAAGATGAGCGATTGATCGTTTGAAAATAGTTTATTCAATCTGCTCTGATACAAATTGTTGGACCCAGTTTGGGCTTAAAAACTTCTTTTCACGTAATATGGCAAGTGATTTCAGTAGATGTGAAAAAGATATGCGGAAATGGAAATCAAACTTTCAAGAAACAAGACCTACAAAATTATCAAGTTTATATCACTTTGAAACAAAATAGTTTACAAGGTGATTGTAAGATTATTATCTAATACAAATGAATCTTGAATTCTGTGGGTGATAGGGCAATGGAGTTTTGTAGTATGTATGAATGCTAAGCTTAACTCATCGTCTTTTGCTTAGTGAGCCTTCTATTTATAGAACGCTGGGTACATGAATAAACAATTGTTTATTCATGCAATAAGTCCTGCATAAAGTAGCAATTTGACATATTCATTGAATCCAACGTTTAAGTTGCCTTTGTAATCATGATATCCAATAATGTTAAGTGCTTCGGTCATTGTGGCAGGATAGAGCTGGTTTTAGACAAGTGGGGTATTCATCAGAATTTCTGATAAACCACTTCATCAGAAATTCCGGTGAACGAATCATCAGAAAATCTGATGATCAGAATCGTCAGAAACTGATGATATTTCATCAGATCCATCAGAAATGACCTTCTCTGATAATCTTCTTCACCTCTTGATCAACTTGTGATTCTTTGAAGTAGATGCTGTTCATTTCAGTTGTCCTATCTGATCTTCTTCTTCTTGTTGTGATCTTCAGGACTGTTGTCTTCTTCATTTATCAAGTTGATTATGATTTTCTTCAATACTTACAAATGAAGTTTCCTAACATAACGTGTTTTTATTTATAAACAAACCATCGGATATAAGTAATCATTTAGAAAAACAAATACAAATATACGGTTACTTTCTACGGCACTTTAGAACTCACTAAAAACGACGATGGCACGAACTATTTGAAAAATTAAATATATTCATTTCAAACATTAAACTCGAATCCTTTTTATAAATAAATATAGTTTATGTATTTGTTACGAACATCAAATAACTCGAATTTTCTTTATGAAAATACATATAGTTTATGTATTTAATCCAAAATATCAAACAACACAACTTCGTTATTATATTTATTCCGAATACCCGACGACACGACGATTCCTTTACTAAAATAAATATAGTTTAGATATTTATTTTAAATATCGAACAACAATAACTCTTTTATAAAAATAAATATAGCTTATATATTTATTTCAAAACATCATACATCTTGTATTCTTTTACAAAAATAAGTATAGGTTATATATTTATTTCAAAAATCGAACGACTCGATGATGCTTCTATAAAATAAATATAAGTTTATAAATTTATTTCAAACACCTAAACGGCAAGTACTCGTATTTGATATTCATCATATGAAACGCGATATACATAATATGAGTTTGTTATGTGTTATTTTCATATAAATATTCATTTTATACGCGCACGACTTCTCGGAACGACTAACATTATTTTGTCGATATATTGATATTTTTGTATAAATATTTATATATGTCAAATTTCTCAAAAACTAAGTACTTTCTAGACTTAGTAAATTATTAACGGTATCAAACGAGACTTAACGCGTATTAGAAAGTACTTTCTAGACTTAGTACTTTCTAGATTTTCGTTAAGTTAACAATTTACCGTCAAATCGTTCGGTCAACGATTCGGTAGAGCTCGGTGACATGTAGATTAGTTACCGCTTTTGGTTAGAAACGTATAAGATATTCCGTGTTAGGAATATTCTAGACTAAATTTCGAGGACGAAATTTCTGCAACAGGGGGGAGAATGTGAAAACTGGTAGTTTATGCCCTTAATTACATAATTTACAGGTGATTAACGCGATAATGAATAGTGTTTAAGACGTAGATTAACTCATTTAGGCCCTTAGAGTGCCCAGGAGCGTTTATTCGACTGTACAGTGTGCGTATGACGATCTGCGGAGAGATTGCGGAATATTAAACGATAACGAAACAAAACTGTACAAAATACTGACAACACCGACAAATACGGATTTTCTATGAATATTTTATATTTATTAATTTAATGTTGTGAATTTATTTCGCTTCCGTACATCGCAAAACGCAAACAGGAACGAGAAACGTGACTGTAGGGAATGCACCGGTAACGAAACGGAAGCATCAGACACGCGTGTTACCTTCAAAACTTAAATTTTATGATATATTTTGTTTCTTAATTAAATTTTAACTACTCTAGTCGAAACCGGATCGAAAAACGGATTAGAATGACCAACGTCGTATTTTACGCGATTTTTACCGTTATCGACGCACGAACGCGACAATGACGAATACCGACATTATTTTTACACGTTTTAAATCTGAAATATTATTTTACTAGGTTACGGTGATTTCGGGTTTCAAAGCCGGGTTCGTAGGATTTGACGGGCCACTAGACACACGAGATTTGGGCTTGTGGGCCTTGGGCCCAAGCCCAAAACCCACAACAATAACCTGCTTATAAATAGGACCATTAGCCCCCCTTCTCATTCCACAACAACCAAACAACAGACTTTAAGTCTTTCTTTCCCCTCTCTCGATCTTTACATATACAAACAATACACACACACAAATCAACCACAAACAAAATAAATGCAGACCCTCCATCTTCATCTCTCTTTCACCTCACTCGAACCCCTCTCTCCCTCGATGAAGAACTGCCGGCCACCATTATGGGTGGCGGCGCTTGGTGACTACCGGTGGTCGATGACGGGTCCAACCGGTTAACCGGCGACCACACCAGCCGACACCCCCTATTTCCCTCCCTCTGTTTCAGTTCCGACGACAGCTCCCCCCCCCCCCCCCCGGTGAGCGACGGTCAGACGACAGAAGAGAGAGAGAGACGAGATGGGACAGAGAGAGAACTGGTTGTGGTGGTGAGCGACGGCGGTGGCAGCGACGATCCAAGACTCGGTCCAGCGGTCGGAGACCCGGACCGGTGGTCGGAGACTCGGACCAGTGGTCGACAACAAGGTCCGACGGTCCTTGACATTATCCGACGAGTTCACGGTAAGCCCGTTCTTTTTTTCGTCATACCCGAGTCAACTCGGGTCAACAAATACAACTCAGTCAACAACTCAGCAGACTCAGTTCAAGGTTCAAGTCATGGTTCGGGTTTGGTCAAACCCGAGTCAACATGGGTCAGACGGTTCGGGTTGGGTCAGACGGTTCGGATCAGGATATGAAACGGTTCGGTCGACTCGGTCAACCCGAGTCAACTCGGTTAACCGAGTCAACTCAGTCAACTCAGCGAATCAACTCGGTCAACCCGGTTGACTCGGTCAACACAGTCAACGACTCGACGCAAGGATTAGTAAAGATTTTACGGTGTGATTTATTTCGTTGTTTTTGTAATTTATGTCACGTGAAACGAGCTCGAATCGAACGGATTAGTAATTAGATTTCATTTTGTCACTTCTACAAAAGTATATATATTGGTTATTAAAAATTGATTGAATTTTGATAAAAATAACGACAACTTGCGTTGTCGGGGGCGTCCAAAAACAGAGGGAACTCTGCCCGTTTTTCGAGAAAACCCATAAAATATAACGTGTTTTTATTTTTAAACAAACCATCGGATACAAGTAATCATTTAGAAAAACAAATACAAATATACGGTTACTTTCTACGGCACTTTACAACTCACTAAAAACGACGATGACACGAACTATTTGACAAATTAAATATATTCATTTCAAACATTAAACTCGAATCCTTTTTATAAATAAATATAGTTTATGTATTTGTTACGAACATCAAATAACTCGAATTTTCTTTATGAAAATACATATAGTTTATGTATTTAATCCAAAATATCAAACAACACAACTTCGTTATAATATTTATTTCGAATACCCGACGACACGACGATTCCTTTACTAAAATAAACATAGTTTAGATATTTATTTTAAATATCGAACAACAATAACTCTTTTATAAAAATAAATATAGCTTATATATTTATTTCAAAACATCATACAACTTGTATTCTTTTACAAAAATAAGTATAGGTTATATATTTATTTCAAAAATCGAACGACTTGATGATGCTTCTATAAAATAAATATAACTTTATAAATTTATTTCAAACGCCTAAACGGGAAGTACTCGTATTTGATAATCATCATATGAAAGGCGATATACATAATATGAGTTTGTTAGGTGTTATTTTCATATAAATATTCTTTTTATACGCGCACGACTTCTCGGAACGACTAACATTATTTTGTCGATATATTGATATTTTTGTATAAATATTTATATATGTCGAATTTCTCAAAAACTAAGTACTTTCTAGACTTAGTAAATTATTAGTTTATTAACGGTATCAAACGAGACTTAACACGTATAACTAGGCATTTTCGTTAAGTTAACAATTTACCGTCAAATCGTTCGGTCAACGATTCAGTAGAGCTCGGTGACACGTAGATTAGTTACCGCTTTTGGTCAGAAACTTATAAGATATTCCGTGTTAGGAATATTGTAGAAAGCACACTAGCGAGTCATGTCTCGGAAACGACATCACGAAGTCGTATTTTGCTAGCTTTGCACAAGGCAATTCAGGTGAGTTCATAATCCCACCTTTTTGTTAGCGCATGCGTCTGTCTACTTCGTCTTGTATCGAGTCTTGTATTTGTTTAGATAGATCAGAGCACGTTGTACGAGATAATGTCAAAAATGTGTATTAGAGGTAATTTCGCACGAAATCATATAATGATTTCGAACGAAATTAACTTTATGTGATTTCGCACGAAATCTCAATGCCTATATATATGTGCTTGTACATGTCATTTGGGACGGAATTACTAAGAGGTTTTCCAACGGCGAAGCTCTGTCGAAGTGTCTTCTTATTGTAAAACTGTTTCAGATCAATAGAAAAGACAATTAAAGTGAATATCTTGCTGAATTCAACTCATCATGTCTGTTTCCGCCTTTCATTTTGAGTAGAACGCCTCTTATCGACTTGTTTTAGGTCCGACAACGATCCTACAATTGGTATCAAAGCTCAAAGGAGGAGTTCTTGCCAATTCAGCTTGATTTCATCAGATTCTCTTACTTCTACACCTTCTTTTCTTAATTGAACAAGTTTTAACGGATAAATTGGTTTTAATTTTGCACATAACAAGCGAAATAGTGTTTTAACAAAGCCTTGAGAAAATTGGACCATAATTCAATCTAAAACTGATAAAATTTGTAATTCCGCTTGAAATTCTGTTCCAACTGATGATGTCAGCATAATTTCGTATGAAATCACACATTAATTTCGCACGAAATTATAGTTTATAGTTGATTTCGCTTGAAAGTGCAACTGATTTCGCACGAAATCTTCAAAGCTTCTAATTTCGTTTGAACAACACTTGATTTCGCACGAAATCAACATTAGTTTGTTGATTTCGCACGAAATTACCTTATTTCGTTTGAAAAGTCTAATTTCATTTGTGTTGTTATTTCGCTTGAAACTGTTGTGCAGGTTATTCCGTTTGAAAGTGTCTAAATCATGGAAGAGGAATTTTATAACGCATTTGCTTCATCCCCGACTACTCCAGCTGCTATTGCTCAAAGCATGAACATGGAAAACGAAACCGAAACTTTGCAAAAACCCCCGAAACTTATGGGCATTGAGGAGTATTATGGTTGGAAAGATTGATTTGAGAACTGGGTGCAAGCAAATCATCTGAGATCTTGGGAATGCATTGAGAAGAAGTATGTTAAACCTCGTATGGATTTGCAAGTTATCAAAACAATTTCCGAACTGAGTGACAAAGAGAGAGATATGTACAAAGCAGAAAAAATGATGATTACTTTGTTACAGCAAACTATTAAAGAAGACATTTTCATTCTGCTTCAGCATGATGGTACATCACGATCGATATGGGATGCGCTTAAGGTTAAGTTTGAAGGTAGTGAGAAAATGATCAGAAGCAAGAAAGCATTACTAAAGAAAGAGTTTGTTCTGTTTTCAAGTTTGGCGGGAGAATCATCAAAGAAGTTGATTGAAAGATACTGTCACTTAGTGCGATCTATGTCGTTGCTAGGAATTGAAAAACCTCAAGATGAATGGATCGACAAGTTAGCTCACGCTTTACCTCAGAAAGAGTGGGGTACATTTTTTATGATCTTAAAAAACACCAGAGAATATGATGGTTTAACAATTTCTCAGTTCATCGAAAAGATTGAAGGTTAAGATCTTGAACAGCAAAAGATTGCGAGGATGAATAATCCTAGTAATCAACAAGATGTGAAAATGTATTACAAAGGCAGTGTTCAAGAGGTTGAAATGAGTCCGAAAATCCAAACTGCTTTTAGTGCTGGGAACTCATATGGAAATGTTGATCAAAGTTCAAACAGCAGTAGTGGAGTCTCTTCATATCCAAGTGTTAATCCGAAGGGTTCACCATCAAGCTTTCATTCTCAAAGTTCAAAAAGTGGAAATGGTTGTGTGATACAGTGCAACATTGCATTAAATCTCCCGAATGGTCAAAGTTTTTCTGAAGAAGTTGCTAAAGATCACATGACATTACTTGCTACCGTGCTGGAATCTTATGAAGGATTGGTTGTAGGAAGGATCGGAAATACTATGCTGACTAAAGAGGATTACGTTCAGATAGATGCTGAAGAAATGGAGCTCATGGACATCAAATGGTGTCTAGCTAGTGTCTTAAGAAGAGCTGAAAAGTTCAAAATGATAACAGGAAGAAATGATTTTTTGGATGCGCATGTTTCTACTTTGGGTTTTGATAAATCTAAAGTTACTTGTTTTCGATGCAGGGAGAAAGGTCATTTTAAGAGAGACTGCAAAAATCCAGAGACAAGTGGAGCAAAGAATCCATTTGGTAAAGATGATTACTATCGAAAAGCCATATATCAACAAGTTGCTCATCAACCACATCAACAAAAGGAACCACAAACGGCTCATGCTAGAATGATCGAAGATGCAAATAAGAAAGCTTATTATGGTATCATTGATCAAGAAGATGAAAAGGTTGCAGAAGGATTCAGCCGGGATAAATATATTCCACCTGATCCAAAAATGGTAGCTCTCATTGCAAAAGTTATTCAAGAACCAGATTTGTTTACAGAATGGATGAATGTGATTGGTGTTAATGTGAAGAATCAAGATGAGAGTCTGTTACATCAGACGGAAGTTCAGAAAAAAAAACAACAGTTTTTGATCAAACATCATCTGATTCTGATTCTTCAGATGATAGTTCTGAAAAGACAATAGATTTTGATCAATCACCAACTGATGACAGTAGTGATGATGAGGAAGAAAAGCATATTAATGTTGCAAAAACTCAACTATCTCCTGAAAGTTTTCAATTTTATTTTGCAGATAGCTTGGAGAAGTTGAAGAAGAAACAAGCAGCAATAGAGTTGAAAAAGGTGAAAGTTTAAGATGTTGAGAAGACAAAGAAAAATGAAAAATGTGAAGAATTTAAAGTTATTAAAAAGGTGATTGAAGTTGAAAAGGTTATCGAAGTTGAAAAGATTGTGGAAGTCATCAAGCCTTGCTTAAAGTGTTTAGAATCTTGCAAGGAATGTGCAGAAAAAGATGAGAAACTGAGTGAGCAAGAAAAGATGAAAGAGAAGTTACTGTTTGATCTCAATTACGTGAAAGAATCTTACGATGTGTTGAACAGAACGGTAACTGGTCTGCAAAAGACTAATTCTGAAAGAGAAAATGCACTGACAATGTTGAATGCTGTGATGATGTCGAAGCAGAAAGCTATTAATTTCTACATTGAAGAAAGTGCAAAATGGAAGCAAGAGTTGGAAATTGAAAAGATAGAGAATGAGAGAATCAGACGATTATTACAGAGTTATTCTAGTTCTGATTATCTTATTGACCGAATTTATCCAACTGTTGCAGGTTTTGAAGCATTTCAGGATGATGAGAAGCCAAAGAAGAAGGATACTGGTAAGAAACAGAGCGTTAGTTATAACAAGTGTCCACCTCCGATCTGGGAAGGTTATTCTCCCAGGAAACAAAATGAGGAGCAAGTCCAAAAGGCAGTCAATATAAAACTGAAGTCTGATATAACCGATGAATTACCAGAAAACATTGACGTCATTTTTACTTCGTCTTACACTGATCATGAATCCGAGTTAATAAAAAGGTGGTCGATCAGGTGTTAAATAAGGATGAGGAGTCTGAGTCAAAGTCCGAGTTTGGGAGTTTGAGTTCGTCGGTCAACAATTCAAAGACGTCGGTTAAACGGGTTTACAGCAAAGAATTTTTGTTATCAAAATCAAATTTGAATGACAAAGCATTCGAAGTTGCATATACTTTGAATGATTCTGACAAATTATATTCTGATAAAGAGTCTCCAATAAGAAGTGTTCAAATTAAAAATATCAAAAAGGTTTATAAAATGACAGAAATTAATATTTCTGAAATAAAAGATTTAAATCTTACTGAAAAACCTAACAAGTACACTTCAAGAGTTCAACAACAGTTAAACAAGAAAAAAGGTTACAGTTCTGGTTTGGGTATTCAAAAGAAACCAAACCATAATGGTAATTTCAAAAAGAAAGGTCTTGGTTTTATTCCACCTGAAAATTATAAAAATGAGAAAATTTCTAAACCAAAAACTTGTTGGTGCATGCATCTGTCGACTTCGTCTTGTATCGAGTCTTACTTTGAATTGTATAGATTAGGGCACGTTATACGAGAAAATAGGATAACATATGTGTCTTAGATGATGATTTCGCTTACAGGGACATAGATATGATTTCGCTTATATGGTCATGACTGATTTCGCTTATGTGTCATGTACCTTGGAGCGAAATCTCAAGCACTATATATAGGTGCTCATAAGCGAAATCATGCATCAGTTGTGTAATTCCATACCGAGGTGCTGCCGGTGTGAGATTTGGATGTAATCTGTCAGATATCAATACAAAAAGGTGTTAAAAGTGATTTGCTAGCTGTTTCTAAATCAGATACTTCTTTTCCGCACCTGTATCTGATCAAAACTCCTCTGAACGACTCGTTCGGGTCGAAACACGATCCTACAAGTGGTATCAGAGCTTCAGGAGGAGGAGTTCTACAGAGATTAGCTGGAATTCATCGAGATTTCTTTCTTCTACACCTTCTTTCATCATTTCAGAGAGTTTTACCGGTCAAAATTCGCTCAAAATTTCACAGACTGTGTGTTATTGGATATAGACAAATCCCTGAAAGTTTGACACTGAAATACAGACTAAAAATGGACCATATTACCCTCCGATCAGGTTTCGCTCATATGGACACTTTGGGATTTCGCTTATAGTACACTTTGATTTCGCTCATAAGTGCAAGAAAACCCTAATTTCTCTTTTAGGACCATCAGATTTCGCTCATATGAACCTTGATTTCGCTTTTGTGAACCACAAAACCCTAATTTCGCTTTTGTGAACATCTGATTTCGTTCATAAGGTCATCAACAATCAAATTCCGCTTTTGTGAACACCTAAACCCCTGATTTCGCTTTTGAGTACACATAAATCTCTGATTTCGCTTTTAAGGACAGTTCTATAAAATTTTTAAAATCTGAAAAATGGACGAGGAATTTTACAACGCCTTCGCTACTCCGGTTACCCCGATTACTATTGCACAGACCATGATGCTTGAAAACGAAACGGGAACAATGCAAAAACCGCCCAAACTATTGAACATTGAAGAATATAAAGGTTGGGAAGGTCGTTTCGAAAATTGGGTCCAAGCTAACTACCTAGACGCTTGGGAGTGTGTTGAAACGAAGTATGTGAGACCGTTAAATGATGATGAAGAGGAAGTTGCGATCAAAGATATGAGTGGCGATGACAAGAAGAAATATAAAAATGAGAAAATGATGCTAAGTTTGCTACAACAAGCTGTGAAGGAAGATATTATGGTTTTGCTGCAACACAACGGAAGTTCATATTCAATTTGGAAAGCGTTGCGTTCAAAGTTTGTTGGTAGTCAGGAGATGGTCAAGAACAAGAAATCACTTTTGAAAAAAGAGTTTGATTTATGAGAGCATAAAGCAAATCATTGAAAGATATTGGAACTTGTTAGTGAACATGAAGAGGTTAAGCATCAACAAAGACAATGAAGAGTTGATTGAAAAGCTTGCTGATGCGTTACCACATGAAACTTGGGGAACATATCTGATGATGCTCAGGAACAAAAAGGGTTTTAGCACGTTAACCTTGAGCAAATTCATTGAGAAATTGGAAGCTCAGGAAATGGGACAAAGAAAGATTGTTCGAATGAAAGATTTCGATGGTGAACAGGATATTGGGTTGTACTACAAAGCAGGGGTGAATGAGAAGTGATGTGTGTCGGTGTGTATATATTTTTGATGTATATTTAAGCCCCTTTTTACACTTTTAGCCAAGTTTTAAATTTATAAAACACGATATTTACTAACACTAAACACACATATGGGCAAGTGCACCCATCGTGGACGTAGTATAGTGTTGGTAAGATACCGAGGTCGTCCAAGGACACAAGAGCTTTTAATACCGGTTTATCCTCAACGTCTAATCAAATCAAAAAGTTAGAAAAATGTTTTAAACTAAGAAAAATAAAAACTAACTAAATGCTGAAAATAAAAATAAAATAAAAACAGATAGACAAGATGAATCACTTGGATCCGACACGTGTATTAGTATAACCTTTGATTATTTTCGCACTTTTGCACTTGTTTAAGAGATTATCTTAGTTATTGTAGTAGGCCCCTCTTTTGAAGGCGACGTTACCCTCAACCCAGTAATTTGAGTCAGCAAGGATACAATCCTAAAGGGTCGGATTATTGAAAGATAATGAATTAAGTTATTAATGCAAATTGTGGTAGGCCCCGCTTTTGGCGGTGACGTTACCCTCGGCTAAGTAGTCTGAGTCAGCAGGGATACAGTCCTAAATAGCCGGGTTATAGTATTAATAGTAGTTAACTTATGAGGGGGTCAAAGAGTTTGGATCCCCGCCATCCAATACCTATGGGCATTGAAGGAGATCCTACTAAATTTGACCCAGGTCCCAAGCAGGACCTCTAAACGCTGAACAAGGGCAAGACCCTTACCAAACCGTTCCCTTAACCCCCGACCAGGTAGCCAACATACCTCCATATAGACCGTGGAGATATGAATGGTGAAAATCTTTTATTTTATATAGAGAGTAAAATAATGCCAAGACACCACGGACAAACGATAAGGAAAGATCACCTTCAACATAAGTAACTAGTTATTAAAGTCATTAATACAAAACCAAATAAAAAGTGCAAAAGATTAAAAATAAAAAGTATTATACTAAACACTTGTCTTCACCAAGTGATGTAAGAGACTTAGGCAAACATGGCCTTGATTGTCAAGAACTCTTACGATCAATCTTGGATCCCGAGACGACTCACACACTCTACGATGGACAATGGATGATGGTGGTGGATGATGGTGTTATGGTGGTGGTGGGTGGTGGATGAAGTGTGAGAGAGGTGGTGTGCCAAGGGATGAGAGAAAATGAAGCCAAGCTCCTCTATTTATAGGCTGAACAGAAGGCTGGACACGGCCCCGTGTCCGCTGGACACGGCCCCGTGCCCGTCTGACATTCTCTCTCTTCATTAATTGTAATTGCGAATTACAATTAATGCGCCTGCTGTACTTTCACCACGCCCCCGTGCCCGCTGGACACGGCCCCGTGGTGGGCAATGGAAGCTTCTACTGGTTTGTCTTTTCTGCTGCTTCCTGGGCACGCCCCCGTGTTCGCTGGACACGGGGCGTGTTCAGACTCTGTTTCTTCTCCTTTGCTTTGGGAGGTGCCGTTGAGGGTCCGGGCAGTCTACTTTTGTTCCTTTTCTTGTATTTATGGTAGAATTAGTTGTCTTTTTGCTTCTTTTGTGATTTTGAGCTCATTTAATCCTGAAAATGCAAAAGGAAGACAAAAACACTATTTTTCCAACATTAGTACTCAAAAAGGGTTAGTTTTATGCCTTAATTGATGTGATTTATATGTTGCATTTTACACACATCAAATACCCCCACACTTGAACTTTTGCTTGTCCTCAAGCAAAACTCTTTAAATGTGGCTTACACTCCCAAATGGAATAGGTAGAAGAGAAGTTTTTAGCTTGTCCTAGAGTGTCGGGAATCCAAGGTCTTTGTAAGTTTTATTTTTATTTATTTACAATCCTATTCGTTATGATTTATTTTGAACTTTTCATAAGATAAATTACTTATTTGGGCATAGCATGCCTTATTAAAATTCCATTTATATACAAGTTCACATACCTCACGGGAGATCACTCAACACTCGGCCGAAGGTGTATATTTTTAGTGAATCACTCGAGAGCGGCATGGAACTTACGCCTTCCATAGGCTTGCCAAGCAATCAATCCTCCTCCTTTTTAACTTTTTACCTTTGTAAATATCAAGAGGACTTTTTGGGGTGAAGGGTTAGGCTTGGGTTAAAGGTGGGTGGTTGGTTAGTGGTTAGTAAAAAGGGCGAAAATCGTAACAAGCGTCAGTTTTCGTGAAATACCTTGTTTTTAGTGACTTTTTATTTTTGAAGTATTTCTTCAAACAAGCTTTTATATAGCTTTTGTTTGTTTTTGACTTCATCATCATTTTTTTTTTTTTTTGATCGTCACATAAAAAGGTGAGTTTACGAAAAACCGAGCTTGTTACTAAAATAAAGGGTGAAAAATAAAAAAGGTTTTTGGTGGGTAAAAAGGGTTTTTGGGGTAATGAAATGAAAGGTTTAGGCTCAAAGGGGCTATCTAGGGGGATTTTGGGTAGGTGATAAAAAAAAATTGAAAAATAATGGTTTTGAAAGAAAAATGGTTAGTCCTAATGCCTCCATCATTTACTTACTTGGGTTTAAGTTGGTAAGGACCGGGAATGTATCGTCGTGGCAAGTTCTAGATTTGTAAGAACCGAGCGGCTATTCACACAAGAAACGAAAAATGAGCATTTAGTCTAAATATGTATATTTTTATGCTCAATAAAGGCTCAAAACTCACTTTTGTGGGAATGGGTTTTTATGTGACCAAGTATATATAATCGAATTTTTAACTAAGCTTGTCATGCCGTTTCATAATTTTCTTATGTTGGTTCTTTTTTTATCACGACGCTATCGGTTGTAAACTTGTAAAAATATAACCTTTTTAGAACTTGTTATTCCCAACTTAAACTAAGACAAGTAAATAAAAAAAATGAAAAAGTTTTTGAAAAAAAATTTGGGGTGTTTAGCGGTTCCAATAGAGTTTTGTGTAAGGCTTGTGTTTAGGATTTTGCAAAATTTCAAGGTTTTAGCATCCCCCCACACTTAAATTACACATTGTCCTCAATGTGTCCAAAATAATGTTTTTGGTTGATTAGAATGTGTAAAAGTGGGTTAAAAAGCAAAGATTTATGTTACTGGCATCCTGGACACGACCCCGTGTTGACCGGGCACGGCCCCGTGGTCAAGTGCCAGTAACAAAAATTAGAGAATTGAAACAGAAGCCTGGACACGGGGGTGTGTCCGCTGAACACGGCCCGTGTCCAGTTACCTGAACTGGGTGATTTTCTGCAGGGGCTCAGCACGGGGCCGTGTTGGTTGGGCACGGCCCGTGTTGAGCCTTCTGTAATGGAGATTTTTGTCGGGTTGCTCTGTTCTTCGTGCATGGTTCCATTTTTCTCGTTCCCTTTTTCATCCATTACCACCATGAGTGTGTTTTATTCTCAAAACAACCATCAATCTTAAAAACCATCATAACATTACTAATCATAGAGAGACATTGCATAAAGATAAAGATAAAAATTACATAAATATTAAACTTATGGAGTTCTAGCCCTATGTTTTATTTTAATTTAGCAAAATTTCCAAGAAGCTACTAATCTTGGTTAGATAAGGCTTTGTAGAACTCCTACTTCCGGGTGTGGTTATCCTCATATGTCGGCAAGCCACTCCTCTATCTCCCTTGGAAGGAGAAAAGAGGGCTCGTTCGCATTAGTTTGAGGAGTTTCAACTTCCGCTGAAACTTCTTGTGGGTTTTCCATGGGAGGTTCTGCGGGAAAGTCTCCCCACCCGGTAGGGTTGTTAACACCGAGTGCCAAGTTCCAGTCTTGTTGTGGAAGGACTGGTTCCATAGGAGGTGCTACCAAAATATTTAACCTTTGGTGCAAAAGGTTAATCTCTTGGAAGCTGCTTTCAAGTCCCATTGTAAGATCGTTAATACGGTCAATGAGGACCTCCTCTACTGACGTCATTTCGTCGAGAGCTTCCCTCAGTGCTATCACGTAGTGCACAAGTGTAGCTTCAACGGAGGGTCTCCTTCCCCTTCGGCTGTTTGAGGAATGAACGGATGATGTTTCGCTGTTTTCACTCGCCATTCTACGAAAAATAAACCAAAAGCAGTTTATATGACGAAACAGTTTCTGGACACGGCCCCGTGCTCATTGAGCACGGCCCCGTGTTCATCTTTCTGCAGAATTTTGGAGCATGGAATCTTGGGTTTTTAAGTTATTTCCTGAGTTTATGCAAGCTTTTTGACAGTAAATAACTCTAAACAATGTTACATAACATTTTTTACCAAGATTCCATGATCAAAACTCATTGTTCCCTACCACAAAGATTGAAAATTCAAACTTTTCATGGTAGTTCTTGAAGAAAGATGAAGAAGAAGGAAATGTCTAGAAGAGGAAAGGACAAGATGGGTTGTTGGAAACTTCTTTTAGACTTACCTAGGATTGTTTGAGAGAAGATTCCTTCAAATCCCTGTCCCAAGTTGGTCCAAATGTGCAGGATTTTTGGCTGCATTTATAGAAAACGACAGCCTTCTGGACACGGCCCCGTGTCCGCTGGACACGGCCCCGTGTGCAGATGAAATTCTGACACAGTTTGTCCGTATTCTGACGTTTTGATCAGAAGGGAATCTTTTGGTGGACACGGGGGCGTGTTGGCCGGGCACGGCCCCGTGTCGGAAAGCTGTTTTATGAAGTTTAGTCTTTACTAAGGAGTTAATTTATATCGGGTGGCTCTTGACTTGTTGGAACAACCCCAAAGTGCCTAATATACCTTAATTGTCCTATACTAAGGCGAGAACGCAAGAGGTTATCGGTGAGGGTGATTCCTATTTTCATTCTAGGTGGACAAGTCCAACCCTTTCCCGGGCTCTCGTTAAAGAAGGTGTATGCCGAATCGCTCAGGTCTATGTATGCACCGAACGAAGTCGATGGGGAGTCCTTCACGGCACAATCGGCACAGGGACGACTATCGTCCACGTCTTTTCTAGGTAAGAAGGTATTTTCGGGAGCAACGAGGTTGTCGGAATGCGGTTCCAACATTTCCTCATGGTCATCGTCTTGGGATGGATCTAAAAAATCCTTCCTAAGTTCTTTTGACCAATTGAGAAGTAGTTCTTCTAGTTGAAATAACTCGTCAAGGAGCATTTCTCCTAGAATATCTGGCTGGGCGCATTCGAGGGAGAAATAGTGCTTATTTTTACTTTCGCCCCTCTTAAGGTTACAAGGAATCGGTGGGTCTATATAGTGGGGCCTATAAGTGAGAAAGAAACATTTTAATTCCTCATGTTCGCCTCCACATATTCGACACCACAAACCATAAGAGTGCCGAAAGTAAAAAGAATTACTATCACTCATGTTTGTGTCAGAAATTACCAACCGCCGGGATCTCACGGTTCTGTTTTCAGCAACTGAATCTTGGGCACGGGGGCGTGTTGAGTGGACACGGCCCCGTGTTCAGCCTACTGTCTGACTTAAAACAGGATTGCCAGTTCCAATGATTGAGCACGGGGCGTGTTCAGCGGGCACGACCCCGTGTTGAGCTCTGCAGAAGCTAAAAATCTAAAAAAAAAAAATCCTAAAAAATTAAAGAAAAATAAAAATATGATTAGGCCGTTGATTCCTAACTTTCTTAAAATCCTTGTGTCCCCGACAGCGGCGCCAAAAACTTGATGTGTGTCGGTGTGTATATATTTTTGATGTATATTTAAGCCCCTTTTTACACTTTTAGCCAAGTTTTAAATTTATAAAACACGATATTTATTAACACTAAACACACATATGGGCAAGTGCACCCATCGTGGATGTAGTATAGTGTTGGTAAGATACTGAGGTCGTCCAAGGACACAAGAGCTTTTAATACCGGTTTATCCTCAACGTCTAATCAAATCAAAAAGTTAGAAAAATGTTTTAAACTAAGAAAAATAAAAACTAACTAAATGCTGAAAATAAAAATAAAATAAAAACAGATAGACAAGATGAATCACTTGGATCCGACACGTGTATTAGTATAACCTTTGATTATTTTCGCACTTTTGCACTTGTTTAAGAGATTATCTTAGTTATTGTAGTAGGCCCCTCTTTTGAAGGCGACGTTACCCTCAACCCAGTAGTTTGAGTCAGCAAGGATACAATCCTAAAGGGTCGGATTATTGAAAGATAATGAATTAAGTTATTAATGCAAATTTTGGTAGGCCCCGCTTTTGGCGGTGACGTTACCCTCGGCTAAGTAGTCTGAGTCAGCAGGGATACCGTCCTAAATAGCCGGGTTATAGTATTAATAGTAGTTAACTTATGAGGGGGTCAAAGAGTTTGGATCCCCGCCATCCAATACCTATGGGCATTGAAGGAGATCCTACTAAATTTGACCCAGGTCCCAAGCAGGACCTCTAAACGCTGAACAAGGGCAAGACCCTTACCAAACCGTTCCCTTAACCCCCGACCAGGTAGCCAACATACCTCCATATAGACCGTGGAGATATGAATGGTGAAAATCTTTTATTTTATATAGAGAGTAAAATAATGCCAAGACACCACGGACAAACGATAAGGAAAGATCACCTTCAACATAAGTAACTAGTTATTAAAGTCATTAATACAAAACCAAATAAAAAGTGCAAAAGATTAAAAATAAAAAGTATTATACTAAACACTTGTCTTCACCAAGTGATGTAAGAGACTTAGGCAAACATGGCCTTGATTGTCAAGAACTCTTACGATCAATCTTGGATCCCGAGACGACTCACACACTCTACGATGGACAATGGATGATGGTGGTGGATGATGGTGTTATGGTGGTGGTGGGTGGTGGATGAAGTGTGAGAGAGGTGGTGTGCCAAGGGATGAGAGAAAATGAAGCCAAGCTCCTCTATTTATAGGCTGAACAGAAGGCTGGACACGGCCCCGTGTCCGCTGGACACGGCCCCGTGCCCGTCTGACATTCTCTCTCTTCATTAATTGTAATTGCGAATTACAATTAATGCGCCTGCTGTACTTTCACCACGCCCCCGTGCCCGCTGGACACGGCCCCGTGGTGGGCAATGGAAGCTTCTACTGGTTTGTCTTTTCTGCTGCTTCCTGGGCACGCCCCCGTGTTCGCTGGACACGGGGCGTGTTCAGACTCTGTTTCTTCTCCTTTGCTTTGGGAGGTGCCGTTGAGGGTCCGGGCAGTCTACTTTTGTTCCTTTTCTTGTATTTATGGTAGAATTAGTTGTCTTTTTGCTTCTTTTGTGATTTTGAGCTCATTTAATCATGAAAATGCAAAAGGAAGACAAAAACACTATTTTTCCAACATTAGTACTCAAAAAGGGTTAGTTTTATGCCTTAATTGATGTGATTTATATGTTGCATTTTACACACATCAAGAAGCCTACAAATTTATCTCCAAAAATAGAAACTGCTTACAACGCCAAGAATTCTTCTGGAAGTTCATCATCAGGATCAAACAGCAAAACAAGTTTCACATCATTTCCATCTTTTGATCCAAACATTTCAGCAACAAAAAATGAGAGAAAACTTCTACGCAATATTGTTTTAAATCTTGAAAATGATCAAGATTATTATGAGGAAGTTGCTAAAAACCACATGTCTTTATTGGGAATGGTTTTAGAATCTTATAGTTGTTTTGTTGCAGGTCGTATTGGGAATCCAATGCTAACAAAGGAAGATTACAACCAGATAGATGCTGAAGAGATGGAACTGATGGACATAAAATGGTGTTTGGCAAGCGTGTTAAGGGGAGCTGAGAAATTCAAGCAGATCACGGGGAGAGATGATCTTCGTGAGGCTAATGTTTCTACTTTAGGTTTTGACAAATCTAAAGTCACTTGTTTTCGTTGCAGGGAGAAAGGCCACTTTAAGAGGGAGTGCACCAACCGCGAAGCAAGTGGAGCTCAGAATCCTTTCAACAACAATAACGATTACTACCGTAAAGTCGTCTACCATCAAGTTGCTCAACAACCATCTCAACAGCATCAACATCAAGCACAAACTGCACATGGAAGACCCATAATTGAAGATTCTGGAAAGAGAGCTTGTGTGGTTAATCAGGAAGAAAAGAAGTCATTCAACTGGGATGAATATGTCTCAGCTGATGGAAAAGCTTGTTTGATTGATCAAGATGATGAAAAGCTACCCGAGGGTTTTAGCTGGGAGAATTTCACTTGGGATAACTATATTCCTGATCAAGCTACAGCTTATACTACTTTTGTTGCCAGAATGGAAGAAGAAAGTGATGATGATACTGAGTATTATGCCAAACAAATGGAAAAACATCTAAAGATGATGGCAGAAAGCGATAGTGAGGATGAGAAGACAAAGAAGAAAAAGAAAAAGGTAAAGACACCGGTTAGCAGCGATGATGAGACAGTACCGGTAGTGAGAAGAAAAGTGAAAGAAACTCCAAAGTTTGAGATTAATGAAGAAACCATTGCAAAGAAAAGTCCAAAAACTTGTGAAAATTGTGAAGCTGTAATAAAACAGAACAGTTCATTGATCCACAACATGAACAGATTGAAAGAATCATATGATGCGTTGAACAGGGCAATGAATATGTACAATGACACAAGTGAAGAGCAGGCCACAGCAATGAAAACACTTCAGGGAGCGTTCATGATCAAGCAGAAAGTTGTGAACAACTATATCGAGAAGTGTGCTGATCTAGAACAGAAACTTGAACTTCAGAGAATTGAAACTGAAAGAGTTAATCGCTTGTTGAAAAGTTACTCATGTTCGTCTTATGTTATTGACAGGATTTATCCGACAGCTGAAAGCTTAAAGGCATTTGAGAACAATGATGTAACTGAAGAAAAGAAAGTCTCAGAAGAAAAGATTGAAGAAAAGATTCCAGTGAAAAAGACTAAAAAGAAGAAAGGCACTGTAGAGACGACATCTGGTAAGAAACAAGGTGTCAGTTACAACAAGTGTCCACCCCCTCTGGAAAATGGATATTTGGCTAGAAATCCAAATGATGAAAGAGTCAAAAAGGCAACAAACTTACAATGGGAGTCGGAGTCGTCAGTCAATCTACCAGAAAGTATTGATGTCACGTTTACATCATCTGACACTGATCAACAATCTCAATTGATGAAGATAGTGGTGGATCATGTGTTAGAAAACGATGAAACAGAGGAGTCAAAGTCGGAGTCTAGTTCAGAGTCAATGTCGGAGTCAAGCACTCCGGGTCAAACAGAAAAACAGGACAAAATAGTGTATAATAGAGAATTTTTGTTATCAAAATCTAATTTGGATGATGAACCGTTTAAAGTTGCTTACACTTTGAATGATTCTGACAAATTATATTCTGATGAGGAATTTCCAATAAGAGGTGTCAAAACTGAACTGATAAACAAGGTTTTCAAACTCACAGAAATTAATATTTCTGAAATAAAAGATTTACATCTTATTGAAAAACCTAAAAAATACACCTCAAGAGTACAACAAAGATTAAATAAGAAAAAAGGTTACAGTTCTGGTTCAGGTTTTCAAAAGAAATCTAACCATAACGGTAATTTCAAAAAGAAAGGTCTTGGTTTTACTCCAACAGAAAAACAGAAAAATGAAAAATATGTTCGTGATTTTAAATCCAAAATGACATTTGTTTCAGGAACGTCAGCAGACGAAGAAGAAAAGAAAGATTTCTGGAGGCAGTCAAACAATGAGTTCCTTGCAAAGAAGCAAGATGAAATGAAGAAGATGGCTGAGCAGAAGAAAGATACGAGAATCTGTTTCCAATGCAACACTGTTGGACATATTGCCAGAGATTGTTCTAAGGCAATACAATCAAAACAGGGAGTATCTCGTAAACTCAAAGAGCAAGTGGTTGAGTTTGAACCACCAATTGATAGAACAAAATTGTTTAAAAATTCTACATTTGAAATTGGTGAATGTTCAAACAAATTTTACAAGAAGAGAGCTAAATCTGACAATCAGAAATGGGTTGTTAAGAAAGCTACTGAAAGCTCTAGCGATGATTCTGATAGGTCAAAACCAGAGGAGCTATCTTCTGGCGATGAATCTGACTCCACAAAGTCAGATGAGCCACAGGTTGTTTTAAAAAATGAAGCTAGTTTAAAAGATGAAAGATCAGTTCTGACTGTGAATGATGAGGATTTTCCATCACTTCGGGCTGAGAATTATAAAAAGAAAATTGGCAAAGTTGAAATTTCTAACCAATTTTATAATGACAAACAGGATTTTGATGCTGAGAAGGTCTTTAACCCCAAGGTAAAACATATCTTTGGAAAGATGATTGACCGAAAAGTCAAAGGGGTTAAAGAATTTTATGAAAAGAAGAGGAAAGGTAAGAAACTGAGTGATGGTGACTCGGTGACACCCAAGGCTGGTCAGGCTTGGGTGGATATTTTCTTCAACTAAACACCTGACTTGCCGGAGCTCCCAGGTTGGTAAGCGAGGAGCAGGTATCGGCATTTTTCTTGAGGAATTTATTTCGGTAATGTCAATCATGCAAACGGTAAAGAGGTTTGTTTGTGTTTGTTTTACAAGTGGTAAGAAGATTTGATTGTGAATACTTGCATATGGTAAATCAAGGACATTAATTTGTACTTGCATTTTCCTACAAGTGATTGAAGGACAAGATGATGAACCACATCCCCAAACTTATTATTGATAAACCTACAAGTGGTAAAATCAATCAAACTTATTTTCCGGAAAACCATTTTGATTAAAACAAACTTAAATGTTTTGAAATCTGAATGGGAAAATAGTTTGTTGATAGGGGGAGTTCTGATTGTTTATGTCAAGTGGATGGCGATTTGATGCGATTTGATATCGATTGTCATATTTCTGTACAATTTGTTTTACATTTTATGTTTACAAGTGGGTCAAGAGTCTGGTTGTTTTCAAATTTCCTTTGAAATGTGTTTGCATTTTAGGGGGAGTCGAAAAATTTCAGAAAATCCAAAAACATTAGAAAATTTGAAAAAGCCAAAAACATTAGAAAATTTGAAAAAGCCAAAAACATGATAAAATCAAAAATGAGTTTTGTTGTAAAAAGAGGAAATGATAGTACATCAGTGGACTGTCACAACATGCTAAAGAAATGTAAAGATAAAATGTGATAAACAATCTTAGTGCGGATATGTCGGTAGGTTTTTACACACTTAGTAAACTATGACGAGATATAAACTAAATTTCAAACTTGCTTGTTCTGTGGGTTAACAACATCTTGAATATATAGGTAACCCCTGAAATCTTGTTTGAAAGGTCCCTTATTCTGAGATACTAGGTCTTTATGCTCAGTGATATCTGGGGTATTATCCCGGGACTTCTGCTGTATGGAAGTACTGACCTAGTCCCCGGATAATGCTTTCCGCAAATGCTTGAAACATGGCATCACCCTCAGCAAGCTGATGAAACAATAAAATTGATAGTCGCTGCTGTTGAAATCAAAAGATCCTCTAAAGGGGACACACCGAAAAGTCGAAGCCGTCATCTCTTTGCGTATACGGGAGTATCGACCTGAGCTCTCACGGCCCTCGCACCTAACCCCTGAACAGATATCATCTGTGGTATACTCACCTGTAAGACTGAATATTGGGATCTGGATACGGGAGTATATTCAAGTGATGGGACACACGAATAAGTTTAAGCGCTTAAAACAATAATTACATATCTCAGAACAATTGAACTTTGTGTGAAAATTTAAGTGGATCAGTATACTGACAATCTAGGTGAATTGTTTAGAACTTAATATGAAATGAAGCTTAACGGTGTTAGTGATATGTCTCAAAAACTGATATGATCCTCTTACACAAACTCTCAAAAATATTGTCTGTAAATATTTCTTTAATGCATTTCATTTTGGTTATTTCACAAAATTCCAAAAAGATTTTCGGTGTGTATTAGCATAAATTTTGAAAAATTCAAAAAGATTTTCGACGACTGATATTGAAAAGCTGATTTTCAAAATTCCAAGTGCTAAACATGATGAACAGATGGTTTGGGAGAGTATGTTGTTTTGATAAGAAAAATGGTATAGTTGCAGGTGGTTCATCAGAAACAAGGTGATATACTTGCTTGTAATAACTTCAAATAGTGTCTATATGCTTAAATGTTTATCATAAAACTTATGTTTGTGGTAGAGTCTTATGCAGGATGAGTTAACATTTGAGGGGGAGGGGATGTTGATGATGATGAATTTAAAGATGTCAACATTTAAGAGAAGAAGTTTGCTGGTGATAAAAGAGAAAGAGATGAAGATAGAGAGAGAGAAGCCCAGAGACTGATCAAGACTGAAGAAGTGAAGACACAGTATTATCATGACTCGATAGTCGACTCGTCAACATCTGAGGGGGAGTCTGTTGGTGCATGCATCTGTCGACTTCGTCTTGTATCGAGTCTTACTTTGAATTGTATAGACTAGGGCACGTTATACGAGAAAATAGGATAACATATGTGTCTTAGATGATGATTTCGCTTATAGGGACATAGATATGATTTCGCATATATGGTCATGACTGTCACACCCCCAAAATCCCACACGCGGAGTACCACCGCTTGGAGGCGTGACGTGACCAGGATCAAGCCATCAATCATATCAAACATAGCATTTAATAATAAAAGTAGATAAAGTAATTCATCACGACATGATTGATGTTTCAAAGAAAACCAAACTTTGTTTAAGTAGCGGAAGCATAATAATGAAAACCCAAATAAGTTATAAGTTCAAATATCGTTCACGATCCGTATCCCACAACGACCTGCTCCTCCCTGTGCAAGCTCCATAAAGTACCTAAGGTCCTGCAAGGCATGCAGCAGATAATCAACAACTAGTTGAGCGAGTTCACAGTTAACAGTTCAGTAATAGTATAGTGTGAGTAGCGTTTTGTTCGTTCGTTAAGTCGTATGTCGTTTAGTTCGTATCGCGGCCTCCCAGGCAGGTGTGCGAAGATATTAGGGGATGTTCCTCCCGAGTATTCTAGACTAGGTTTGTTTGTATCGCGGCCTACCAGGCAGGTGTGCGAAGATTAGTAGATTACAGTTCGCGGCCTTCCAAAGGCAGGTGTGCGAAGTCAGTCATAATATCGCGGCCAACCCTTGGCAGGTGTGCGAAGTTCGTTCAATAAGTGTTACTAGTCTAGCAGTAGGTTCTATCATCTATGTATGAACAGTAAATCATCAAATCCCCATTCCCACCCTGGGAACCCCATGCCTTGGCTTGTGTGAACTCACCTTGGGTTGCTCGGCAGATACACAGAAAGTACAGGTAAGCTAGTAAGTGGTCAATCACGTCCTATCATGGTTATTATACAAGTCAGGTTCGTATATAGCACGTATGTTCTACACGTATTGTACATAAAAGCAATCATGGCAATTCACATACGAATCAGCGCTCCAATAGAAATCAGATAACAATTCTAAGTATTCGGCCCAAACAATTGGGCTGTAACAGTGCAGGTCCAATAGCAAACATAGTCGGTCTCGAGTCGAGACTATCGGTCTCGAGTTATGCTGGTGTCGAGATCTCGAGTCGCAACGAAGGAGATCTCGAGTCGCAACAGGGGTGTTCTCGAGTCGCAAGAGCCGGTCTCGGTTTGTCATGGTCCACTCAAGACTGCTCGGTCTCGAGTCGCAACCGGACTCGCTAATGCCGGTCTCGAGTTGTGCTGCTGTGTCGGTGTGTTGTGGTCTCGAGTCGAGACTAGGAGTTCTCGACTCGCAACCCGTGTCCAGATCAGGAATGTAACCAACTTCCTAATTTCCATAATTTGCAGCCCAATCAGTTCCGTAATTTTAGCAAACAGAATATCAGTTTTCTCAACTCAGATCAAACAGCAATTAATCGATCATCATGAACATTCATATCATCATCATACAATCGAATCATTAATCATCTAAATCAAGAACGTAAAACCGAGTCATTTAACTATCATGCAACCTAAACTTAATTGCGAATTCACAATCATCACAGCCGGTTAACAAGCATATATTCGGACCAATTTAGCATGTTACCAATACCAATCCGATTTAGTGATCATGTAGCCGATTTACACCCATCCGGTTCTATTTTATCATGTAAGCAATTCATACAAGTAATCCCTAATCGGGTAAAACAAAACATGGAACGTTAACATCATTTAACACAAAAACACAAACCAAACACTAACCGATTAAGAGTGTGATCCGATACAAGGTATGATCTTCGAGAGGGAGGAAGTTCTTGGCTGCCTTCGGTTCCGAGCCGAGAGAGAGAGAGAGAGAGAGAGAGAGTGTTTGGTGTGTGTGTGTTCTTGGTTGCAAAGTTGTGAAACTAAAACCCTAAAGATGTGTGTAAGTGTAAACATATATCCGGCCAAGAGGGAGTGGGCCGAGTCCAAGTGTAGTGAGCCGAAACCCTCAATGGGCCGCCCTTGGGATCTCGAGTCGTGTAGGGCCGAAAGGGTTAATGGGATCAAGTGGGAGTTGTGCGGTTCGAGTTCAAATAACATACATACAATCATTTAATTCGTCACACAAAAGAAACACATATCACGTAAGCATGCATTTATTCAAACAGGGTAGCTCACGTAACGTTACAAGATAGGTCTAAAGTACGAGTTGTCACATTATCCCCAACTAAAAAGAAATTTCGTCCCGAAATTTGGTATGCACTTACTGAGGAAGCTAGGTAAGTTGTACTGTTCACTGGTTGTTCACTGGTTTTCCTGGGGTGTCACATCCTCCCCCCGTTGATCTGGAATTTCGTCCCGAAATTCCGAAGTAGTAGCTTCAGCCTCAGTAGTGGTTGTATTGGTTCCGAATAACTGGGGGTACTTTTCTGTCATCATGTCTTCGTGTTCCCAGGTGTACTCTGGGCCACGTTTGGAGTTCCAACGTACTCGAACAAGAGGGATTCTCTTGTTTTTGAGGACCTTCACATCCCGGTCCGTGATTTCAACTGGTTCCTCGACGAACTGCAACCGCTCGTCGATAGTGAGTTCTTTGAAAGGAATGATAAGGGTCTCATCTGACAGGCACTTCTTCAGATTCGACACGTGAAATACATTGTGAACTGCCCCGAGTTCAGCTGGTAGGTTTAGCTTGTAGGCTACCTTGCCTATCTTCTCTATGATTTCGAATGGTCCGACGTACCGCGGATTTAGTTTGCCCCGTTTGCCAAAACGAACCACACCCTTCCAGGGTGAGACTTTTAATAAAACCCGGTCCCCGACCTGAAATTCCAATGGCTTTCTACGCTTGTCCGCGTAGGCTTTCTGACGGTCGCGTGCTGCCGCCATGCGTTGTCGTATCTGTGCTATCTTTTCTGTAGCGTCCACTACAATCTCTGGACCCGTAATCTGACTATCCCCCACCTCTGCCCAACAGAGAGGTGACCGGCATTTACGTCCGTACAATGCCTCGAATGGAGCGGCTTGTATGCTGGTGTGATAACTGTTATTGTACGAAAACTCCACCAAAGGGAGGTGCTTTTCCCAGCCGTTGCCGAAATCGATAACGCATGCCCGAAGCATGTCTTCAAGAGTTTGGATCGTTCGCTCAGACTGCCCATCCGTCTGAGGATGATATGCTGTGCTCATGTCTAACCGTGAGCCAAAAGATTTGTGCATTGCTTGCCATAGTTCTGACGTGAATCGTGCATCCCGATCCGAAATGATGGAAGTGGGCACTCCGTGCCTCGAAACAACTTCTTTGAGATAGATGTCTGCGAGAGTGGAGAACTTATCCGTTTCCTTTATAGCTAGGAAGTGTGCAGACTTGGTGAGTCGATCCACGATCACCCATATGGTATCATTCCCACGCTGGGATCTAGGTAAGCCTGTAACGAAATCCATGGAAATTTCTTCCCATTTCCACTGCGATATCTTAGGCTGCTGAAGTAGACCCGCTGGTTTCTGATATTCAACCTTGACTCTTGCACAGGTCAAGCACTTGCCGACGTAAGTAGCGATGTGAGCCTTCATACTAGGCCACCAATAAGTAGTGCTGATGTCGTGGTACATTTTATCCGACCCTGGAGGTACCGAGTAGCGAGACTTGTGAGCTTCGTCCATTACCAGTTCGCGTAGACCGCCATAAAGTGGGACCCAAATACGCCCCGTTACATAGTAGGCGCCGTCTTCCTTTTGTTCCATTCGTTGCCTTGAACCGCGTAAAGCTTCAGCTTTGACGTTTTCGAGTTTTAACGCTTCTACCTGAGCATCTCGTATCTGTGCAGGAAGACTGGACTGAATCGTAAGCTGTAGCGCTCGCACGCGCCGAGGTATAGTGTCTTTCCGACTGAGGGCGTCAGCCACAACATTGGCTTTGCCTGGATGGTACTTAAGAGCGCATTCGTAATCGTTCAGTAATTCGACCCATCGCCGTTGACGCATGTTCAAATCCTTTTGCTTAAGGATATGCTCGAGACTCCTGTGATCGGTGTAAATCGTGCACCTGGTACCGTACAGGTAGTGTCGCCATATCTTAAGCGCAAAAACAACAGCTCCCAGCTCTAAATCGTGCGTCGTGTAGTTCCGTTCATGAATCTTAAGTTGACGCGAGGCATAAGCAATAACCTTGTCGCGCTGCATTAACACACATCCAAGACCCTGAATGGATGCATCACAGTAAACCACGAAGTCGTCTGTGCCCTCTGGCAAAGAGAGGATAGGTGCACTGCAAAGTCTATCCTTTAAGTGCTAAAAAGCAGTCTCCTGGGGGTCTCCCCAGCGATAGGTGACACCCTTCTGTGTCAGTAGCGTAAGCGGTTGAGCAATCTTTGAAAAGTCTTTAATAAACCGTCTGTAGTAACCCGCCAAACCCAGGAATTGGCGTATTTCCGTTGGCGTACGTGGTGCAGGCCAGTTTCTGATCGAGTCTACCTTGGACGGATCGACATGAATCCCATCCTTGTTCACTACATGGCCTAAGAAATGGACTTCACGAAGCCAGAAGTCGCATTTCGAAAACTTAGCGTATAGCTGTTCCTTCCGCAGGAGTTCCAGAATAAGACGTAGGTGCTGCTCGTGCTCCTCCTGACTCTTGGAGTAGATCAGGATGTCGTCGATGAATACTATGACGAACTTGTCAAGATAGGGTTTGCACACCCTGTTCATAAGATCCATAAATACGGCAGGCGCGTTTGTTAACCCGAACGGCATGACAAGAAACTCGTAGTGACCGTAGCGAGTTCTGAATGCAGTTTTGGAGACGTCCTCCTCCCGGACTCTCAACTGATGATAACCAGACCTCAAGTCTATCTTGGAGTAGTAACACGACCCTTGCAACTGGTCGAATAAGTCGTCGATGCGCGGAAGAGGATAACGGTTCTTCACCGTCACCTTGTTGAGTTCACGGTAGTCAATGCACATTCTGAACGTACCGTCTTTCTTTTTCACAAATAGTACTGGAGCTCCCCAAGGCGAAGAGCTTGGACGAATGAAGCCCTTTTCCAAGAGCTCTTGTAGCTGCTTAGACAGTTCCTCCAATTCTGATGGAGCTAGACGATATGGTGCGCGAGCTATGGGTGCTGCTCCTGGAGCGAGCTCGATTTGAAATTCGACCTGACGGTGAGGCGGTAATCCAGGTAAATCTTCAGGGAACACCTGAGGGTAATCGCGTACAATTGGAATATCTTCCAATTTCTTTTCCTTCACTGATGCATCTGAAACGAGCGCCAAGATTGCGGTGTGACCCTTTCGCAGACACTTCTGAGCCTTCAAGAAAGAAATGATGCCAACCACAGCACCACTCTTGTCGCCTTGAACTTCAAGAGGTTCCTGACCAGAACGGGGAATGCGAATAATCTTCTCGCTGCATAAGATCTCTGCCTGATGTTGGGACAACCAGTCCATCCCAACGACGACGTCAAAACTACCCAAGACTATGGGAATAAGGTTGATGGAGAAAGTCTGACCGGCTAAGACAATACTACAACCCTTGACTATCTGCGTGGCTTCTAAACTCTTACCGTTAGCTAGTTCTACGACATGTTTGGTGCTTAGGGGTGTTGACGTACGTTTTAACAATTTACTGGCTTTCACAGAAATATAACTTGTATCCGCACCCGTATCGAATAAAACAGTAACATAAATATCATCAAGGAGAAACTTACCCATAACCACGTTGGGATCGTTCACTGCGTCACCTCGACCTAGCACAAAAGCGTGTCCCCTAGCTTCGTTGCCATTATTGTTGTTGTTCCCCCGTTGTTGTTGTTGTTGTTGTTCCCGTTGCCCTGATTGTTGTTGTTGTTGCGATTCTGGTTCTGGTTCAATTGAGGGCAATCGCGTTTGTAGTGACCTTCAGCCCCACACTGGAAACATCCCCGGTTTCCACGCTGTGGCTGCTGCTGCTGATTCTGTGGAGCTGGTGGTGGGAGTTGCGGGTTCTGGTTTGCTGGCCGTGAGCTTCTACAATCCTTTGCCTCATGACCCGGCTTGAGGCATCTTTGGCATCTTTCCCTATGACACCTTCCACTGTGGTGTTTGTTGCATCTACCACACCATGGGTGAGTTCCCCTATAACCACTCTGCCCCTGACTGCCCGATGATTGCTGATTCGGACTCTGATAATCGTTGGTGCGACGCTGCTGTGTTTGGGACTGAACAGAAACTGATCCCTTGCTGGAATCCCCATCCCATTTTCGTTTGTTGTCACTGGGGGTAGTAGGAGTAGCTGAAGTAGTAACGGTAGCAGTAGCGCTGATACGTTTAGGCAGTTTGTTCTGATCCACTGCCTGGTCTGTGATGCGGTGAGCGAGGCGTTGAATATCCTGGATGTTATCAAGATTAGCCGAAGTAACATGGCTCTGGATCTCTGGCGCCAACCCTTTGAGATACAACTCAATGCGCTTAATTGGAGGGTCCACCATAGTTGGACACAGTACGGCCAGTTCGTTTGACCTTTTGGTGTAAGCTTCAATCTCTGATCCAGTCATCTTCAGATGGTAAAACTCATCCTCCAGCTTATGGATGTCTTCCCGAGTACAATACTCTCTCTTGATCAGTTCCTTGAAATCATTCCAGGGTGTGGCGTTAGCAGCTGCCAACCCTAAGATCTGAACTTGGGCGTTCCACCAAGTTAGTGCTATTCCTTCTAGCGTGCCAGTGGCGTATTTCACCCTGCGAGCCTCAGGGCACTCACACATTTCGAAAACTGACTCGAGCTTCTCAAACCAGTGGAGGAGTCCAACTGCCCCCTCTGTGCCGCTGAAAGTACTTGGACGACAGTCCATGAAGTTCTTGAAAGTGCAGACAGGTTGCTGTGCGTGTTGACCTGCTTGAGCAGCTGCAAGTGCCGCAGCAACTTGAGCTTGAACGAGAGCCTCTAGCTGGGCTTGTGTCATGTTAATTCGTCCAGACATGATCTTCATAGTAAAAGTAACGTAAGTGAGAGTGGTTCGCGAATAGGGCGATGACAGAAAAGCGTAAGCACGTAGGTGTTCTCATGTAGTAAAGTCATGTGTATCTAAGCGTAATGCGAGCAAAGTTCTAAGCAGTTCTAGCAAACAGGCAATAAACATAAACCTTATTACCTAGGATGTCGAGTCTTGCACGTGGAGCGAAGCGTCGTTGTGGATCGTTGAGAGCACTGTTCTGGTTATAGTCTGGTTTTAATAAAATCGTTTTCCTATATTAAAACCAAGTTCTCTATAACCAATGGCTCTGATACCAATCTGTCACACCCCCAAAATCCCACACGCGGAGTACCACCGCTTGGAGGCGTGACGTGACCAGGATCAAGCCATCAATCATATCAAACATAGCATTTAATAATAAAAGTAGATAAAGTAATTCATCATGACATGATTGATGTTTCAAAGAAAACCAAACTTTGTTTAAGTAGCGGAAGCATAATAATGAAAACCCAAATAAGTTATAAGTTCAAATATCGTTCACGATCCGTATCCCACAACGACCTGCTCCTCCCTGTGCAAGCTCCATAAAGTACCTAAGGTCCTGCAAGGCATGCAGCAGATAATCAACAACTAGTTGAGCGAGTTCACAGTTAACAGTTCAGTAATAGTATAGTGTGAATAGCGTTTTGTTCGTTCGTTAAGTCGTATGTCGTTTAGTTCGTATCGCGGCCTCCCAGGCAGGTGTGCGAAGATATTAGGGGATGTTCCTCCCGAGTATTCTAGACTAGGTTTGTTTGTATCGCGGCCTACCAGGCAGGTGTGCGAAGATTAGTAGATTACAGTTCGCGGCCTTCCAAAGGCAGGTGTGCGAAGTCAGTCATAATATCGCGGCCAACCCTTGGCAGGTGTGCGAAGTTCGTTCAATAAGTGTTACTAGTCTAGCAGTAGGTTCTATCATCTATGTATGAACAGTAAATCATCAAATCCCCATTCCCACCCTGGGAACCCCATGCCTTGGCTTGTGTGAACTCACCTTGGGTTGCTCGGCAGATACACAGAAAGTACAGGTAAGCTAGTAAGTGGTCAATCACGTCCTATCATGGTTATTATACAAGTCAGGTTCGTATATAGCACGTATGTTCTACACGTATTGTACATAAAAGCAATCATGGCAATTCACATACGAATCAGCGCTCCAATAGAAATCAGATAACAATTCTAAGTATTCGGCCCAAACAATTGGGCTGTAACAGTGCAGGTCCAATAGCAAACATAGTCGGTCTCGAGTCGAGACTATCGGTCTCGAGTTATGCTGGTGTCGAGATCTCGAGTCGCAACGAAGGAGATCTCGAGTCGCAACAGGGGTGTTCTCGAGTCGCAAGAGCCGGTCTTGGTTTGTCATGGTCCACTCGAGACTGCTCGGTCTCGAGTCGCAACCGGACTCGCTAATGCCGGTCTCGAGTTGTGCTGCTGTGTCGGTGTGTTGTGGTCTCGAGTCGAGACTAGGAGTTCTCGACTCGCAACCCGTGTCCAGATCAGGAATGTAACAAACTTCCTAATTTCCATAATTTGCAGCCCAATCAGTTCCGTAATTTTAGCAAACAGAATATCAGTTTTCTCAACTCAGATCAAACAGCAATTAATCGATCATCATGAACATTCATATCATCATCATACAATCGAATCATTAATCATCTAAATCAAGAACGTAAAACCGAGTCATTTAACTATCATGCAACCTAAACTTAATTGCGAATTCACAATCATCACAGCCGGTTAACAAGCATATATTCGGACCAATTTAGCATGTTACCAATACCAATCCGATTTAGTGATCATGTAGCCGATTTACACCCATCCGGTTCTATTTTATCATGTAAGCAATTCATACAAGTAATCCCTAATCGGGTAAAACAAAACATGGAACGTTAACATCATTTAACACAAACCAAACACTAACCGATTAAGAGTGTGATCCGATACAAGGTATGATCTTCGAGAGGGATGAAGTTCTTGGCTGCCTTCGGTTCCGAGCCGAGAGAGAGAGAGAGAGTGTTTGGTGTGTGTGTGTTCTTGGTTGCAAAGTTGTGAAACTAAAACCCTAAAGATGTGTGTAAGTGTAAACATATATCCGGCCAAGAGGGAGTGGGCCGAGTCCAAGTGTAGTGAGCCGAAACCCTCAATGGGCCGCCCTTGGGATCTCGAGTCGTGTAGGGCCAAAAGGGTTAATGGGATCAAGTGGGAGTTGTGCGGTTCGAGTTCAAATAACATACATACAATCATTTAATTCGTAACACACAAAAGAAACACATATCACGTAAGCATGCATTTATTCAACCAGGGTAGCTCACGTAATGTTACAAGATAGGTCTGAAGTACGAGTTGTCACAATGACTGATTTCCCTTATGTGTCATGTACCTTGGAGCGAAATCTCAAGCACTATATATAGGTGCTCATAAGCGAAATCATGCATCAGTTGTGCAATTCCATACCGAGGTGCTCCCGGTGTGAGATTTGGATGTAATCTGTCAGATATCAATACAAAAAGGTGTTAAAAGTGATTTGCTACCTGTTTCTAAATCAGGTACTTGTTTTCCGCACCTGTATCTGATCAAAACTCCTCTGAACGACTCGTTTGGGTCGAAACACGATCCTACAAAACTAAATTTGTTTCAGGAACAAATTCAGAAGAGGAGTCAAAAAGCTCATTCTGGAAGCAATCAAACAGAGAATTCCTTGCCAAGAAGCAAGATAAAGTGAAGAATGAAGCTTATCAAAGAAAGGAGACAAGAACCTGTTACAAATGCAATGAAGTTGGTCACATTACATGGAACTGTTCTCAAGCAACAAAAACAAAACAGGAAGTCTCAAAAAAAACTCAAAGAAAAAGTTGTTGAGAAAAATAAACCACCAACTGACAAATTTAAGTTTTTTGAAAATTCAACATATGAAGTTGGTGAGTGTTCAAAGACAAATTTTTACAAAAAGAGAGCTAAGCATGACAACCAAAAGTGGGTTGTTAAGAAGTTTGATGAGAAACTCGGCAATGAATCTGATTCCACAAAGTCAGAGGAGCCACAAGTTGAGGTTAAAGAAGAAAACTTAGTGCCTCCAATGGATGATGTTAATTTTCCACCATTGAGGGCTGAGAATTTTAAATCAAAAGTTGGGAAGGTTGAAATCTCAAATCAATTCTATTCTGAGAAGAAAGAATCCGATGTTGAGAAAGCATTTAATGAAAATCTTAAAAAGATTTTTGGGAAAATGGTCGAGGGAAAGGCCAAAGGGGTAAAAGACTTTTATGAAACAAAGAAAGCAACATTTTACCCAAGTGAAGTTGAGGAGGAAACATCCAAGTTCAGTCAGGCTTGGATGGAAGTTTTTTACAAGTAAAATCCTGACTTGCCGGAGCTCCCAGGTTGGTAAGAGTGGGGCAGGAATCGGCATCATTCTTTATATCAGGTTTGATCGTGCATACCTTCAAGTGGTAAAGTTTTTTGGTAAACTTACAAGTGGTACAGAGGTTTGACCTCCAAGTGGTAAATCAGGGAC
Organism: Helianthus annuus; assembly: GCF_002127325.2. Lineage (NCBI taxonomy): Eukaryota > Viridiplantae > Streptophyta > Magnoliopsida > Asterales > Asteraceae > Helianthus > Helianthus annuus. The sequence continues at coordinate 124,852,395 of NC_035440.2, read as the reverse complement.
ATTAAGTTGTACTTGATTTTCTACAACTGGTATTTCAGAGACATTGTTAAATTTTTCAAATGGTTGAAAGAGTAAGATGATGAACCCCGAACCTACATGTGGTTAAAACAAAACCATATTTTCTGGAAAAACCATTTTGATTAAAACAAACTTAAGTGTTTTGAAATCTAAATGGGAAAATAGTTTGTTGTAAGGGGGAGTTCTGATTGTTTACGCCAAGTGGATGGCGAATTGATGCAATTCGATATCAGTTGTCAATTTTCTTGTACAGTTTGTTTTCAAATTTCTTTAATGTGTGTGAATTTTAGGGGGAGTAAGAATTTCAGAAAATCCAAAAACATTTGAAAATTGGAAAAAGCCAAAAACATGATAAAATCAGAAATGAGTTTTGTTGAGAAAAGAGGAAATGATAGTACATCAGTGGACTATCACAACACACTAAAGATATGGAATGTTTAATGTGATAAAAAATCTCATTGTGGATGTGCCAGTAGCTTTTTGCACATTTAGTAGATTGTTTTCGAGATATAAACATAAATTTCAAACTTGCTTACTCGTGGGGAACATTTCTTGGATATATGGGTTACCCCCGAAATCTTGTTTGAAAGGTCCCTCTTTCTGAGATACTAGGTCTTTATACTCAGTGATATCTGGGGTATTATCCCGGGACTTCTGATTTTGCGGAAGCAATGGCCTAGTCCCCGTATAATACTTTCTTTTTTTTGCTTGAAATATAGCACCGCCCTCAGCATAAAAAATGATAAAACATTGCAAAATGCTAAATCATGTGTTGTTGAAGTAAAGATCCTCTAAAGGGGACACACCAAAAGTCGAGCCATCATCTCTCTGCTGAACGGAAGTTCTAACCTGAGCTCTCACGGTTTCGCATTTAACCCCTTACAGATATCATCTAGGTATACTCACCTGTAAGACTGAATATTGGGATCTGGATACGAGAGTATATTCAAGTTATGGGACACGCGAATAAGTTTAAGTCATTAAAACACTAATATCGTATCTCGAAACAGTTGAACTTTGTGTGAAAATTTAAGTGGATCAGTATACTCACAATCTAGGTGAATTGTTTAGAACTTACAATGTCTAAAGCTTAACGGTGTTGGTGATTTGTCTCATAATCTGATATGATCCTCTTACACAAACTCACAAAAAATATATTGTCTGTGAATATTTCTTTACTGCATTTCATTCAAAGTATAAATCCAAAAAGATTTTCAGTGTGTTTTAGCATAAACTTTTGAAAAATTCAAAAAAAATTTCGACAACTGGTGTTGAAAAGCTAATTTTCAAAATTCCAAGTGCTAAACGAGTTGAACATCATTTAAGGGGGAGTCTGCGTTAAAAGGTTTTAAAAAACAATCCTGCATGTGGTCATCAGAAATTTCTAAATGTTAAATCATTCTATTTTTGCAAGTGGTGTCTGAGGCTGCCAAATCTTAATATTATAAAACTTATGTTTGTGGTAGAGAATGTGCAGGATAGCCAAGTTTCAGATCCTGATTCTGAGTGATAGAGAGCCAGGTTCCGATACCTGAGGACTCTGTGTTTTCAAAGAGACAGACTACGATCCCAGTTTATCGAAAGGGGGAGTCTGTTAATAATAGAGCCAGGTTATGATTCTGGAAGCCTGAAGTTCAACATCCAAGAGGATATTATTTGTTCGAGAGGAGTCTGTTGGTGCTGATGAAAAGTGAAGAGAAAAGAGAAAAGATTGAGGAAGTTTTACAGTGTCAGATACTTCAGAGTATATCGAGTCTTGTATTTGAGGGGGAGTCTGTTAGTGCATGCGTCTGTCGACTTCGTCTTATATCGAGTCTTGTATTTGTTTAGATACATCAGAGCACGTTGTACGAGATAATGTTAAAAATGTGTATTAGAGGTAATTTCGCACGAAATCATATGATGATTTCGCACGAAATTAAATTTATGTGATTTCGCACGAAATCTCAATGCCTATATATATGTGCTTGTACATGTCATTTGGGACGAAATTACTAAGAGGTTTTCCGACGACGAAGCTCTGTCGAAGTGTCTTCTTATTGTAAAATTGTTTCAGATCAATAGAAAAGACAATTAAAGTGAATATATTGCTGAATTCAACTCATCATGTCTGTTTCCGCCTTTCATTTTGAGTAGAACGCCTCTGATCGACTTGTTTTGGGTCCGACAACGATCCTACACTTTTTATGGTTTTACATTTTTATAAATGTTTTCGGGGTGGAAAGACATGCACGTTTTTTCAGAAACATACAAAATTTTCGATGAACAAAGATTGCATATTTTAGACAAAGCACGTTTTGCAAGAACATACGAGGTTTTTGAATAAACGGAAACTCATATTTCTAAATCATGTTACGAATGGATTTCAAGGAACTCAAATGGTTTATGAATGTTTCTTACTAAAGATACCGGTTTTATAAAACAAATGCGTATTTTCGAGACGTGAATGATTTTCATGATTAGGGACGGGATTGTCCTACTTATAATAACGGGACTGGGTTGGTCTGCGTATGTAAAACGAGACAGCCTAGTGAGTTTGTAACCCCCGTTTTCCTTTAACTATTTTTCCGTTTTATAAGTTCGGGGGTAAAGTACATGTTACAACTGTTTACAAACGTTACTATTTGGTATGGTTAGCTAAGGAAGGGTACTGCTAGATCATGTGAGTGGTGGGTATGACGCTTAAGACCATCAATCCTCTTTGTAGGACCGAGGGACATGAGTGATACATCTATTTGGGTGTAGCGAGCCCCGCCCATGTTGGACCAGGGTTTGTCCCATGGGTTGACTATGTCTTACAGCCGGAAGCCCGGTGCAAGTCTGCTAGGTTTGAGTCTTCCTGCATCATGTCACACATATTAATGGCCTTGCAAACCATTAATGATCTGTTTTTCCTTGTTGCTTTCATACCGGAGATTACAAATTTACATACATACTTCCAATGATTTCAAAGATTTATTCACGCATACATACTCACAATGATTACAAATTTATTTGGAGCTCACAGTTTTCATACAACATGCCGAGAAACGATTATAATATATTTTCTCAACAACTTTAAACCGGATATCAAAAAAATTTATTTAAAATCTTTTCAAAACAAACTATGAACTCGCTCAACTTTATGTTGATTTTTCGCATGTTTCTTGTGACAACTGTGTTCTGTAATCGATGTACTATGTAAAACAATGTTGGTTATCAATAAAACAATGTGCTCTGGGGTTATTATATGTGTTTTTGTGTTATTATGTGTGTATTTGTGTTTGGTGATTTTACAATTTAATTCGATTCTAATTTCAAGCTTTAAATCGCTTTCTGGAAAGTTATACGCAAACTGATGCGCGAATGTATTCAGTTTAACGCGACAAACACTCCGGAATAGTGAAATAGGCTTAACATACCTTAAATAACCTCCACATAACTTAGAAATAAGTTTTGGATGGTTTGGTGTGTTGAAATCAAGTTTGTTCGATCGCAGGGACTATTTGTGTCAAACTGTGAAACTATACCGATTTGTATAGTAAAGAACATTCCGGAACTTGATCATAAGTTAAACATACCCTAAATAACCTTTACATAGCTTAGAAATAGGCTTTGAGGGGTTCGGTATGCTAAAACAAACTTTAATGATCAATAGGGACTAAAAGCGTTAAAAAGTGCACAAGTTTGCATCTTCGCGTATATCTTACGTTCTGAATATATCCGGACATCCAAAATTTTATGTAAGCATTAAAATATTTTATTTTAGTGTTTCGCATAAGAAAATTCCATTCGTCGCTTGATTTGGATCGTTTTTGCGTTCGTTACGACTTCCGTCGTAATTAAGCGAATAACGCGATCGTACGACCAAACGAACCGACATCCGTGATATTTTTGAGCATGTTTTGAGTTCCCTATACTTTAACTTCATTTTAGAGCCTTGAAATGAGGTTAACGGGGCTTAAACGTGCCAAAAATAGGCCGAAATACAAGTTTCTGAAGTGTAGGGGCATGTTTTGACAATCTGCCAAAGACCCTTACACGGCCCGCGTAAGGTAAGCCCATCTGCTTATGCGGGCCGCCTGAGAGGCCCAGATCTGCAAAACTATTTTTACAGCTGTTAACAGCTGTTGCACCTGATTATTCCACTTGCAAATGGTTTTTGCAACACCATGGGCTCATTCTAGGGGCTCTAATGGTTTTGCAAAACAAGGGGTACAAGTGGAGGGCCTAGATCGAAGCTCGTTTCCCGATAAACGATCCTAACGGTTCTAGAAATCCTATAAATACCCCCCACCCCTTTGCTCAAAACCCACACTTGATTTCTGAGATTTCTCTAAGTTGAAGTGCTAACCACTTCATACTTGAGAATACTTGGAAAATCATAGCTTGCGGGGACCTTTTGTAAGTATTATTTCATTCTTTTCTTTCGTTTTTATCGTTAAAGTCAAACTGCGTTTGACTTTCTGCTTTGACCAGTTTATGGTCAACGCGAAGTTCGTTTGAACTTCATAACGTGAGCGTAATCACGATGGTTATAGTCCCTAGTGACTATACCTACTGATTACCACGTTATCTAGGCTCAGTGACGAGTCGTAGTTTCGGCCAAAATGCGCATTTACGCGTATTTTGTAACCAAACTACTTTGGGATATCAAAATCGTTTGTTTTGATATCAAAACCTATTTTCTAACTTAACTAAACATGTTCTTGCATGTTTAGCTCGACACTTTTTAGATTAGTGCTTGTGTAGAGTCGTAAGTCGAGCGGACTAAACACCCGCTTAGACTTTCGACCACGACCCGTTCGGTCGATCATTAGGATCCGACCAAACATGTTTAGTGATCATAATTGCATAGGGAATAACCTTCCGAGGTTATACCTTATGGTCACTTAGGTTTAATTAGTTGTATGATAAGTAGTTTATATGCCTTAGGTAAATGACCAAAATGCCATTTTCATGCATAATTGGTAAATAAGCATATGTAACCTAAACTTTTTACACGTAATTGATTATGTAACATAGTTAAACATGTAGAGGCATATAATACTTGTCATAGGACTAATTAGACGTCTCAAATGCGCTTTGCGCACACGACACGTTAAAGTAACGTAAGCTACCTTAATGAGTCACAATGGGTCGAAAGCACTTAGGTTAGGTTTCAATTTAGGATGTAGGCTTTGTTAAACCATATCACATGAGTTCCAACACTCATTTGGTTTACAAGACCTCATTCTATCCGATCGTCCGATTAAGGCATCTATTGTTTGACTAGTGGTTCGACTACTAGGTGCTGCTTGATTTCTCTTGTTTACATGAGTTTGCTTGAGTTCTATTGATTGAAGATACTTTGCACTTCATGTGAGTACATAGTTCCCCTATTTTACTGTTTTCAATCGTTTTGGGGTGATTCATATGTACAAAATGATTCTCAAGGTTTAAACAACGGTTTTTCAAAAACAATCAAGATGGTTTATACAAAACTAATAACAATTTCAATAAAGTGAACAAAACTTATTAGTTGTAGTTACATAACAAATGACATTCATTAATTTTGGCCGAACCGACCAGTATTAGGTTATGGTACCATAGGATCTGACAAATCCCGTTATTTTACTGCACCCATGGTTATGTGTGGGGGCTGTGGGTAACGACTGAATCTGATGTTTGTTAACTTACCCTATGGTGGTTAGTTAACTCAAGAAGCGAGAAGCGAGGTGGTCTAGTCACAAAGGTTTGAATGTTGTTAGCGAGACGACCATATATAGTTTTCACAAATTAAAACAAGGATGATTTAAACGAGTTCACGATTTTGAAACGATTTGAACAAGTTAAACAAATTGGATAAACGATTGGTTTTTGGTTAGTGTATAGATAACGGGACGGGTGTAATGTGATGAAAGCATTGTGGATACGCCGCTGGTACTTCCTATATATAAGTGTTCTCATCTTATTACATATCGTGGCGTTATTTAGTTCACTTGGGTAAACGATTTTCAAAAAATGTCACACAACAATGTTTTTCTAAAGGATATAAACCATACGAGTTTTTATCAAGTTTTTACAAGATGTTTTACAAGTTGGTTTTCTAAAACAAATGTTTTTTGTAAAACCTCGTAAATTTATGTCCAATAAAGTATCAACACGTGTCATGAGCTTTAACATGTAAAAGATTGCTTTGGAGGGACTAAAGTTGACAAATAAGGAAAGTATGTGAATAAAAGGGTTCAAAATGTCAACAATGGATAAATATACTTTAAAATAACCCTACATGATGTTTATACCCCTAAACGAATAAATCTTGGATCATACGAAGCTAATTGTGAAAGAAAGTGAGGAATTACAAACTATAGGGGCTAAATGTGTCAACATGTTTAAAGTATACCTCTGAGTGACCTTTTAGCAAACCCGAAGCTTTGTAATGATTAATTATACTCACGAGAATAAGTGATAAAAATTTCACAAGGTTTCGATAAAGTATGAGGAAGTTATGGCAATATTCGTGAAAATCTAAGGCCTTACGGGTGATCACAAAGCTAACTGAGGACTTAACAAAGGTTGGTTAAGTCTTGAGGGCCTTAAAAATCAAGTTAAAAGGCTGAAAATGCAAATTTGGAGCTTAAAACCACGTTTAAAAGGACCAGGGACCAAAAGTGCAAACTTGAAACTTGTTTGGCAGGTTCCGGAAGGCTAGGCGGCCCGCGTAAGGGTGCCCTATGGGCTTACGCGGCCCGCGAGAGCAGCACAGCGACAGAAACTTTGGACAGATGCCTATTGAAGCTGTGTAACTGACTTTAAACCTTGTTTTAACATACGAGGGGCTGCACCAACAAGTTTTCATGCATAGGGGGCACTTGTCTTGATCTGGGAACATCAGTAGACCTCCTTGGCATGATCTTGTTGCATCATTTTGGCTATATAAGCTTCCTCTTGTTGCAACACTTTGTTCATTCATTTGCAAAGTTCACAAGACTCACTTCTGGAGCTCTCTGGTCATCAAGCAAGCTTTTTTAAGATCCCTAGTCGTGTTTAGGACTCTTGTAAGTGTCCTTAACCTTTCCTAATTTAGATTAGCTTAGTGAATTAGCTAAAAGTCAAACCATCGTAATTAAGATTTGACTTCGAGATTACTCATAATTTGTCCAGTCAAATCTCGAATTAAAAATACCTATGAGTGGGTAATTATGTGGGTAATAAACCATTAAAAGGGTACTCTCTGATTCCCACTCTAACTAGGTCAATTGTCGGGTCAAAGTTAACTTTAAAAAGTCAACAGAAAGCTTATTTTCAAATTAAGGCATAATTAGCAATGTAGAACCCATACAACCTGTTTTATCATTAATATAACTTGGTAATTAATGTAAGAACATGTCTAAACATGTTCACCCCGACAATTTTCAGTTTAGGCTCGGTTCGGGACCGAAAGTCGCATAGTTTGACTTCTGCTTTGACTTTCAGTTCTGACCCGTTTAAGCATGATTTAGGAATGCCTTAGAGCTTTATTAGGACCAAGTTATCTACAAGTATAACCCTCTGAGATTATACAACTTGGTTCATTAGTTATTCGATTCATATGCATGTTTCCGTTAAATGTTTAAATGTTGACTATTATGCCCTTGTCACCTTAAAATATGATTTTTGAAAAAGTAAAAGAGTAGAAAGCTTCATTACTAATTTATAGACTAGTCCCTGAAATTTGACATCAGTTTGAGGTCTAGATTAGGAGTTATGCTCATTAGCGTAAATAAGAAGCTTTTTAGTAATTAAATGGCATAATTAGCATATAGCCAATCTAAACCCAATTTTTGATCTCAAACTTTTTACCTACTGATATAAAATAATATTTTGGGATTTTTGGAGATTTTTATTTATTTTAGGCTGAGCATAACTTAGAGTTCTAAGCTTGATTCGGTAATTGTCGGTTTTGCCCTTTTGGGCTATAAAATGAGTTTTACAAATCCTTTTGATACCAAACCTTTTTCTACTGATCTAATATGATAAAATAAATATTTTGAGCCTTCTGGAATAATAAAAATATCAGCTTTCCTTTGAAAACCAGAAAATGGCTCCAAACCGCCTTTTTAAGCGTTTTTAACGCATAGTATGTATTAAAACTACTTTAAACGTATAAGGTTTGATGCCTACTGATATTTTCAGTAAATTTTTATATTTTAATAGTAAGCAAAAGTTTTAAACTCAGATTTCCAGTTTTGACCTTTTAGGCTTATGTGAAATTACCAAAATGCCCCTACGGTGCATAGTATGGTTATAATTAATAAATTTCACATATATATGATATCCTACTGTTATAACTTATTAAATTAAGTATATTTACCGGTTAAATCAGATCTGTAATCCAGATTACTATTTAAACTCTTTTATAACCTTTAAGATAACCAAAATGCCCTTACGGGGCATAGTTTGAGTTTAAAATCATTTTGGGCATAATAGAAGATATCTTACTGATGTCACAACATATTTAAGTCATTTTAACTTGGGAAACCTGTATGTGACTCTTATGGTTACCCGTTGCCCATTAGTCGCGTTCGGTTCGGTTTATGTGACTAGTTTACATAAATTAACCAAAACGGGTCAAACCTTATCATTTTTGTCTCAAAATCCAGAATGTGTTTAGTTTACCTATATTATACAAGTCCTCAAACTTGTCAGGCCTAAATCAGACTCTTTTCCGGTCTTCGCGTATTCATGCGTTTAAACCGTATTTTTCCTTTAAAACTAACCGGTCTAAGCTTAGGCTAAATAAAGACCCGTCAGGAATCTAATAGGTTATTATAAACCTTCGTTCCAGAATAGGAGACCCGGTAAAAGCTACTTGCACTTGCTTATTGTGATTATTACTTGCAAAGGTAAATACTTTTAACTTATTTTCCCTATACGGGCTTGGGGTACGGTATATAAAATACCGCTTGGTCGGGCATTGAATTGTTGATCATATGAAGGTTAATTTATTGAAATGACCTGTTTAAATTGTTTTGTTTGCTTAAAGCCTTTGGGGGGTTAATGACCATGTCCCGGATATCCTTGGCATCATTCATAGAAATGGCCACGACCTTAGCACGGGGTGTAGGCGTACACCTGCCAATGCATATATATAAATAATGAATAACTCGTCGCGGGACTATGTCATGTGGTGTGTCTATTAATCTTTAACCCGGTGTTCAGCCCGGGCTACTGAACGTATAACAAACATGTAATTCTTTTACAAATTTATATACAAATAATTATCCCAAGTTATAAAAAGTTTTGTGCCATGTGCATTCAAATAAATTTTTAAACATTTTCAAAATGAGTAAGTTAAATTGTATTTACCAGTGCAAACTGACGTATTTTTCCAAAAAGGCTAAGTGCAGATACTACTCGTAATAGGCTGGTCTCTCCTAGCATCAAATAGAAGTCTCGCAAGCTTAGATGCCTGAAGTCTGTTGAACAAAGTTTCCTCTTTTTTTTTTGATCCGCCAATGGATCTGTTTCAACTGTTTGTGATACTTAATATTACAATTTTATTCGGTTGAAATAAATCTATCTTTTTGCTTCCGCTGTGCATTTAAATTCGTGTTGTTTGACTATGATGATATCAACTACGTCACGATACTCCCCACCGGGCCCACCGGTGATACGTGGAAATATTGGGGTGTGACATTTTTTGGTTAAGAAGCATGGCTACGGGATTTTACAAACTATAACCCACTTGATTTGAGTTGGTTAATTATGTTGCAATACACTTTTCAAAACAAGGTTTGTATTTTGACTCTTGTAGTCTAATAAAGTACTGCAACATATAAACGAGCCATGATTCCAACACCCTTATAAAACCTATGTACTCGCCAGCATTTCTTTGCTGACTTTGTTTTTACATATGTTTCAGGTATTGTTGCTTGATGTGATTTCTAGGATGCATGCGTGACATAGGATCTGGACAAGGCCTTAGTGACATAATAAAAATGATAGTCGATATTTAACTTGTTTGTTTTGTGTCAAGACAATGTAATGTTTAATACTATCAATAAAACGAAACTATTTTTGTATCCATGGTTGTGAAACAATAACTTCTGTTGCAACACTCCCCGACGTTTCCGCCATGGTTTGTTGTCCTAACGTGGTCGGGGTGTGACAGAAGAAGTTGGTATCAGAGCCAATGGTTATAGGGAATTAGGTTATTAGTAATGCTTTGACCTAGACTATAACTTTTAGGACCGCCAACGCAAGTTTACTTGCGTTTAGATTTTAAAACAAAACCGTCACCTATCCTTAGGTGATAACCACAATGAGAACGCTAAGATCGAATCCGCTTTGAAAACTAATCATCTGTTCTAGGATGATTGATTACTAGGTTTTGAACCCTCTGTTATAAGGTTTTGAACCCTTCCAGTTTGACTCATGCTTGGCATGGTGCCTTCTGGGTTTTCAAAGTCTCGTCAAAGTTTGGGCCAAAATAATGTGAACACGTGCAAACTGGAAGAGTGAGTGTCTGTACCCTGAGTTTTCTGTCTAAGGCTAGAGTGTTCGTATAAATCCACATAATCGGACCAGTCAATCTTACCTGGGAACTCTTGGGGTGAGTGTTCACTTATAGGCGAGCATGTCTTCGGCGATACATTATATTGACCCATTTACTTTGATTAGTCACTCTGTGTTGTTTGTTTGTTCGAGGTAACGAACAAATGATCACCTTTCTAGTGCTTTGACGGTATTTTCAATACCTCTTTTGCTTTTCAACCTCACTCGTTTCTCTTGTTTCCTTATTAGACAATGCCTCCTCGACGTGAAGCACAATCTTTCACTATTGAAGAAATCGCAGCCTTGGTTTCTCAGTAAGTGGCTGTTGTGCTTCCAGGCGTTGTGACCCAAATCCACAAGATACACAACAACAATAATAACAACAACAATGCGCCGTGTAACTTCAAGAGCTTCAATTCTGCTAAGCCGCTAAAGTTTTCTGGGTCGCAAGGAGCAACTGCGCTCCTGCAGTGGTTTGAGAGTATCGAGAGCACATTCAGACATGTGCAGTGTCCGAATGCACGTAAGGTTGAATTTGCTTCAAGCGTGTTTGAGAAGCGAGCGCTTACCTGGTGGAATGGTATTATGCGCGATAGGGGTGCTGAAGTGGCGTTGGCACAAACATGGGAATTTGCTCCGGGCTCTCATGGTTAAAGAGTTTTGTCCCCGTCACGAAATTCGAGCTTTGGAACGAGAGTTTGATGATCTAAAGCAAGATGGGGGTGAACACCGTGCCTATATGGATCGTTTTGAGGAACTTAGTTTGTTGTGTCCCACCATGGTTACCCCTCTAGAGAAAGCAATCGAGAGATATATCGATGGCTTACCCGATTCCATTCAAGATATTGTGACCGGCGTTAATCCTACTACCGTCCATCACGCAATCGAGTTGTCTGCTACCCTGACTGAGTCTCAAGTCAGGAAGGCTAAACTTACCCGTAAGGGGGACAAGAAGAAGTCGGTTGATTCTGGGAAGAACAATGATAAGGGTAAGGGTAAGAAAGGTGAGACGTCAAATAAATCGAGGAAGCGAAAGTATGCTCAGAATTTTGCTGTTACAACACAGACTGCTCAGAACCCGCAGAACCCACCGGCTCAGCCACCTGCGAAAAAGGTGTATGCTGGTACCGCACCTCATTGTGCACGCTGCAATGGTGATCACGTTGCACAGCAAGCTTGCAAGCAATGCACAACGTGTGGAAAACTTGGGCATTTGGCCAATATTTGTCGTCTGGGACAAAATCAGGTTGCTCAGGTTCAAGCTCCGGTTCAGGGGAATGCTGTGAGATTCCCACCGAGTTCATGTTTCAACTGTGGAAAGTTTGGTCACTTCCGCAACAACTGTCCAAGACAGGTGAATGCAAACGCGAATGCTAATGCAAACCCGAATGCGAACGTCAACGCCAATGTGAATCCAGCACGTGGACGAGTGTATAACATCAATGAGGCAATCAATGATGCAGCAGTGAATGAATAGTATTTTGTAATTCCTCTGGTTGTTATCTTTTAACATTTAAAGATAATGCGGTTGTTATATATGTAGGATCGTATTCTGACCCGAATGAGTCGTTCAGAGGAGTTTTACTCTGTTTCAGGTGCGGAAAACAAGAAACAGAGATAGAAACAGCTGATTCTTCACTTAAACTGCTAATTGTATTGATTAGAACTCAATTACACGCAGTCTTCACACCGGCAGCACCTCGGTATGGAAATCGTACAACACACACATCTAATTTCGCTCAGGACCCTATATATAGGGTCCTGATTTCGCCCCAAATACACCATGTACACATGAGCGAAATCACTAAAGTGATTTCGGGCGAAACCCCTAACCTGATGCCCTATGAGCGAAATCAGCCTCTAAGATACATATATTCTCCTATTTTCTCGTAAAACGTGCCCTAATCTATACAATGCAATTTAAGACTCGATACAAGACGAATTCGACAGATGCATGCACCAACAATATAAATAAAAATTTGTGGTTTTTATTTTTTTTGAACCAATGCAATTGTATGAATGTTTGATGCAACCTTATGATGTCAATACAAAAATAAACTACTCGTGTGGTTCTGTCATTTTTATGATCACTTGTGATCTTCCCAAGAACCTTAAACGCTCGTTTCTTTTAAGAAACAAAAGCCCAAAGTTATTTGAGAAAAGGATATGTTGCTTTCCTAGCACCTGTCACCAAGGAGAAGGACAAGAGTAAGTATTCAGGATATTCCGATTGTTCGGGATTATCCAGAGGTGTTTCCTGATGAACTGCCTGGTTTGCCTTTAGTTCGTCAAATCGAGTTTCATATTAACCTTGTACCCAATGCCAACCCAATTGCAAAAGTGCCTTATCGTCTTGCACCGTCAGAGATGCAAGAGTTATCGAAGCAGCTTCAAGAGTTATCTGATAAAGGATTCATTCGACCGAGCTTTTCACCCTGGGGAGCTCCTGTCCTCTTCGTGAAAAAGAAAGATGGGTCTTTTCGAATGTGTATCGATTACCGTGAGCTTAATAAGCTCACCATCAAGAATCGATATCCCCTACCTCGAATTGATGATCTCTTCGACCAGCTGCAAGGTGCTTCATGCTTTTCCAAGATCGATCTGCGTTCTGGGTATCATCAACTTCGTGTTCTCGAAGAAGATATTCCCAAAACTGCTTTCCGCACAAGATATGGGCATTATGAGTTCACTTTCATGCCCTTTGGTTTGACAAATGCTCCAGCCATCTTTATGGACTTAATGAATAGGGTCTATAAACCTTATTTAGACAAGTTCATCTTTGTGTTCATCGACGATATTCTTGTCTATTCAAAGTCTCGAGTCGAGCACGAGCAACACCTTCGCTTAACATTGGAACTCATGAAGAAGGAACAACTTTTTGCTAAATTCTCCAAGTGTAAATTCTGGCTTAAAGAAGTTCAATTCTTGGGTCATATAGTCAATGAGCAGGGTATTCACGTGGATCCATCCAAGATTGTTGCTATTAAAGACTGGAATACACCAACAACACCTACAGATATTCGATCTTTTTTTGGTCTTGCTGGTTATTATCGTCGATTCATTTTCAAACTTCTCAAAGATAGCGGTTCCACTCACTGCTTTGACTTAGAAGAATAAGCCTTTTGAGTGGGGACCCAAACAAGAAGAAGCGTTCCAAACGCTATCTGATCTTCCAACTCGTGTTCTTCAAGCTCAGCAATTTTGTGTTTCACAAAATTTGATGAGTACGGAATTACCACATCAACTTGAGCTTAAACTCAAAACAAAGGACGATGGGTTGCTCTATTTCAAGGATCGTTTGTGGATTCCAAAACAAGGCGATCTTCACTCCTTGGTAATGGACGAATCTCCTAAGTCTCGATATTCTATCCATCCTGGTGTTGATAAAATGTACAAGGATCTTCGTACTAAGTTCTGATGGCCTGGTATGAAGAAGGATGTTGCCTTGTATGTATCTAAATGCCTGACTTGTCTCAAAGTCAAAGCTGAACATCAACGACCTACTGGTTTGCTTGTACAACCAGAGATACCGGTTTGGAAGTGGGAGAGCCTTGCGATGGATCTCATCACTAAGTTACCACGTATGTCTAAAGGTCATGATGCTATTTGGGTTGTTATCGTTCGATTAACGAAATCAGCTCATTTTATTCCAATTCGCGAGGATCTATCTGCTGATAAACTTGCAAAGATTTATGTTGATGAGATTGTATCACGACATGGTGTGCCTTTGGATATCATTTTTGATCGTGATGCTCGATTTTCATCTCATTTCTGGAAGACCATGCAATCTGCTTTGGGAACCCAACTGAATCTAAGCACTGCTTATCACCCCAGACAGATGGTCAATCTGAGCGAACAATTCAAACTTTGGAGGATATGCTTAGAGCGTGCGTGATAGACTTTGGTGGTAATTAGGGATTCTCATCTGCCACTGATCGAGTTCTCCTACAACAATAGTAATCATGCTAGTATTAATATGGCACCATTCGAAGCTCTCTACGGTCGAAAATGTCGTTCACCTATCTGTTAGAATGAGACCGGTGAAGCTCAGCTTACTGGACCTAAACTCGTTCTGGAAACAACAGACAAAATCAAGAAAATCCGCGATAATCTTGTGACACCTCGGAGATCGTGTCCTACTCAAGGTTTCACCTTGGAAAGGAGTGGTGAGATTTAGAAAGAAAGGAAAACTTGCACCTCGATATGTGGGACCATTTAAGATTATGGAAAAAGTTGGGAAGATTGCCTATCGACTAGAGCTACCTCCAGAGCTTGGGGATTTTCACCCGACTTTTCACGTGTCCAATTTGCGAAAGTGTTAAGGTGACGCTGATCTTCACATTCCTCTCGACGAGATCCGAATCGAAGAAACGATACACTTTGTCGAGAAACCCGTGGAGATCATGGACCGTACTTTCAAACAGTTGAAGAACAAACGGATTCGATTGGTAAAAGTTCGCTGGGAATCCAAACGTGGCCCAGAGTTTACTTGGGAACGTGAGGACCGAATGAAGGCGAAATATCCGCATTTGTTTTCACAAGCTTCCTCTAGTTAAATTTCTGGACGAAATTTCCTAAAGTAGGGGAGACTGTGACAAATGTGTTTTGTAATCGATGTACTATATAAAACAATGTTGGTTATCAATAAAACAATGTGCTTTGGTGTTATTATATGTGTTTTTGTGTTATTGTGTGTGTATTTGTCTTTGGTGATTTTACAATTTAATTCGATTCCAATTTCAAGCTTTAAACCGCTTTCTGGAAAGTTATACGCAAACTGATGCGCGAACGTATTCAGTTTAACTGACAAACACTCTGAAATAGTGAAATAGTCTTAACATACCTTAAATAACCTCCACATAACTTAGAAATAAGTTTTGGATGGTTTGGTGTGTTGAAATCAAGTTTGTTCGATCGCAATGACTATTTGTGTCAAACTGCGAAACTATACCGATTTGTATAGTAACAAACATTCCGGAACTTTATCATAAGTTAAACATACCCTAAATAACCTTTACATAGCTTAGAAATAGGCTTTGAGGGGTTCGGTATGCTAAAACAAACTTTATTGATCAATAGGGACTAAAAGCGTCAAAAAGTGCACAAGTTTGCATCTTTGCACATATCTTACGTTCTGAATATATCCGGACATCCAAAAATTTATGTAAGCATTAAAATATTTTATTTTAGTGTTTAAAATATTTTATTTTAGTGTTTGGCATAAGAAAATTCCATTCGTCGCTTGATTTGGATCGTTTTTGCGTTCGTTACGACTTCCGTCGTAATTAAGCGAATAACGCAATCGTACGATCAAACGAACCGACATCCGTGATATTTTTGAACATGTTTTGAGTTCCCTATACTTTAACTTCATTTTAGAGTCTTGAAATGAGGTTAACGGGGCTTAAACGTGCCAAAAATAGGCCGAAATGCAAGTTTCTGAAGTGCAGGGGCCTGTTTTGACAATCTGCCAAAGACCCTTACACGGGCTGCATAAGGTAAGCCCATGTGCTTACGCGGGCTGCCTGAGAGGCCCAGATCTGCAAAACTATTTTTACAGCTGTTAACAGCTGTTGCACCTGATTATTCCACTTGCAAATGGTTTTGGCAACACCATAGGCTCATTCTAGGGGCTCTAATGGTTTTGCAAAACAAGGGGTACAAGTGGAGGGCCTAGATCGAAGCTTGTTTCCCGATAAATGATCCTAACGGTTCTAGAAATACTATAAATACCCCCACCCCTTTTCTCAAAACCCACACTTGATTTCTGAGATTTCTCTAAGTTGAAGTGCTAACCACTTCATACCTGAGAATACTTGGAAAATCATAGCTTGCGGGGACCTTTTGTAAGTATTCTTTCGTTCTTTTCTTTCGGTTTTATCGTTAAAGTCAAACTGCGTTTGACTTTCTTCTTTGACCAGTTTATGGTCAACGTGAAGTTCGTTTGAACTTCATAACGTGATCGTAATCACGATGGTTATAGTCCCTAGTGACTATACCTACTGATTACCATGTTATCTAGGCTCAGTGACGAGTCGTAGTTTCGGCCAAAATGCGCATTTACGCGTATTTTGTAACCAAACTACTCTAGGATATCAAAACCGTTTGTTTTGATATCAAAACCTGTTTTCTAACTTAACTAAACATGTTCTAGCATGTTTAGCTCGACACTTTTTAGATTAGTGTGCTTGTGTAGAGTCGTAAGTCAAGCGGATTAAACACCCGCTTAAACTTTCGACCACGACCCGTTTGGTCGATCATTAGGATCCGACCAAACATGTTTAGTGATCATAACTGCATAGGGAATAACCTTCCGAGGTTATACCTTATGGTCACTTAGGTTTAATTAGTTGTATGATAAGTAGTTTATATGCCTTAGGTAAATGACCAAAATGCCCTTTTCATGCATAATTGGTAAATAAGCATATGTAACCTAAACTTTTGACATGTAATTGATTATGTAACATATTTAAACATGTAGAGGCATATAATACTTGTCATAGGACTAGTTAGACGTCTCAAATGCGCTTTGCGCACACGACACGTTAAAGTAACGTAAGCTACCTTAATGAGTCACAATGGGTCGAAAGCACTTAGGTTAGGTTTCAATTTTGGATGTAGGCTTTGTTAAACGATATCACATGAGTTCCAACACTCATTTGGTTTACAAGACCTCATTCTATCCGATCGTTCGGTTTAGGCGTCTATTGTTTGACTAGTGGTTCGACTACTAGGTGCTGCTTGATTTCTCTGGTTTACTTGAGTTTGCTTGAGTTCTATTGATTGAGGATACTTTTCACTTCATGTGAGTACATAGTTCCCCTATTTTACTGTTTTCAATCGTTTTGGGGTGATTCATATGTACAAAATGATTCTCAAGGTTTAAACAACGGTTTTTCAAAAACAATCAAGATGGTTTATACAAAACTAATAACGATTTCAATAAAGTGAACAAAACTTATTGGTTGTAGTTACATAACAAATGACATTCATTAATTTTGGCCGAACCGACCAGTATTAGGTTATGGTACCATAGGATCTGACAAATCCCGTTATTTTACTGCACCCATGGTTATGTGTGGGGGCTGTGGGTAACGACTGAATCTGATGTTTGTTAACTTACCCTATGGTGGTTAGTTAACTCGAGAAGCGAGAAGCGAGGTGGTCTAGTCACAAAGGTTTGAATGTTATTAGCGAGACGACCATATATAGTTTTCACAAATTAAAACAAGGATGATTTAAACGATTTTAAACGAGTTAACGATTTTGAAACGATTTGAACAAGTTAAACAAATTGGATAAACGATTGGTTTTTGGTTAGTGTTTAGATAACGGGACGGGTGTAATGTGATGAAAGCATGGTGGATACGCCGCTGGTACTTCCTATATATAAGTGTTCTCATCTTATTACATATCGTGGCGTTATTTAGTTCACTTGGGTAAACGATTTTGAAACAATGTCACACAACAATGTTTTTCTAAAGGATATAAACCATACGAGTTTTTAACAAGTTTTTACAAGATGTTTTACAAGTTGGTTTTCTAAAACAAATGTTTTTGGGTTAAGAAGCATGGCTACGGGATTTTACAAACTATAACCCACTTGATTTGAGCTGGTTAATTATGTTGCAATACACTTTTCAAAACAAGGTTTGTATTTTGACTCTTATAGTCTAATAAAGTACTGCAACATATAAACGAGCCATGATTCCAATACCCTTATAAAACCTATGTACTTGCCAGCATTTCTTTGCTGACTTTGTTTTTACATATGTTTCAGGTATTGTTGCTTGATGTGATTTCTAGGATGCATGCATCACATAGGATCTGGACAAGGCCTTAGAGACATAATAACAATGATAGTCGATATTTAACTTGTTTGTTTTGTGTTAAGACAATGTAATGTTTAATATTATCAATAAAACGAAACTATTTTTGTACCCATGGTTGTGAAATAATAACTTCTGTTGCAACATTCCTCGACGTTTCCGCCACGGTTTGTTGTCCTAACGTGGTCGGGGTGTGACATTTCTTTCTCAGGTTACTTTCTCAATTTATGGTATGGTTGGAATAGGAAAACCATTGGAGATTCGAGTACTTAGTGGGCGTCCAATTACTAGAAGTCTTAGCTTATTTGCTTCCGCTGTGCAATGAAGATACCAATCCAGTCACGCCAGCTCTGATAATTTCAGGGTGTGACAACAATATCTGGGAAGAGTTGTTTTCTTGTTACTGGAACAGAGACGTGGGGGCGTGTTACAGGAGCACGAGGCCGTGTTGAACTTCCTGTATCTGGGAACTTGAAAATAGAAACTTTTCTCTAGACAACACGGACCATGCTAACACCAGCACGGGGCCGTGGTAATCTTCTGATCAGAAATTCTTTTTGTTTTTTTCGCAGAAAATCACAAAATTCTGTATAATCCGCAGGACATACAGTTTGGTGCATGACCTCCACCCCCGACAAAGACATAAAAGTACCCCTTGACGAACCCGAGCGCTTTTTGAGAAAAAGACTTCAAGCCCAAAACCGACAAAAAGCCTCGACCCAAAACCCCCGTATGGCGGATCAACACACTCTCATGGATTACCTACGGCCTACGTTTGGTAATCTTGGAGCCGCTATTAACCCTCCTAATGTCGATGCTAATAACTTTGAACTTCGACCACACCTAATCCAAATGCTCCAAAATTCTGCCACTTTCCATGGCCTATCCGATAAAGATCCCCATTTACATATTATCAACTTGTTGGAAATATGTGACACCTTCCGGATCAACGGATGTATGTTCCCTTTTTCCCTCAAAGACCGAGTGAAAGCTTGGTTAAACACCCTCCCAATGGATCCGTACACGCTTGGGATGAACTTGCCCAGAAAATTTCTCTACAAATACCCCCCCCCCTAAAACTGCCAAACTCATGACTGAAATTAACACCTACTCTCAAGAAGACGGAGAATCCTTGTACGAGACATGGGAAAGGTTCAAGGAGCTATTAAGGAAATGCCCACATCATGGTCTTGAACGATGGCAACAAGTGTCCACTTTCTACAACAGACTCTTGTCGCACACAAGGCAAATCGTTGATTCCGGCTCTGGGGGACTCCTTGGAAATCGGCGACCCGAGGAAATCTATAATCAAATTGAAGAACTTGCTCAAAACAGTTTTCAATGGCACACTCCTAGGGGCTCGAAATCCATAGACCTGGGCTCCCACAAAGTGGATGAAACCACTTCTTTGCAAGCCCAAATCGAAGCCTTAACTAATAAAATAAAGAAACTTGAATTAAACAAAACGGCTTCGGTTATGGCTTGCGAAGGATGCGGCGGCCCCCATGAAAACTGGAGTTGTATGAAAGATTTAGAAAATAAAACGGAAGTTGTAAATTACCTAAATAACCGGCCACGACCACCGGGAGCTCCAAGTAACTCTTCCGCTCCCAAGTGGCGTAATCATCCCAACTTTAGTTAGAGGGAATCAGGGGGTAATAACCAACAAAATCAAAATCAACGATCTAAATTTCAACAACAACCACGAAATGAGCAACAAGGTTTCCAACCACAACAACAAGGAGGAAGAGAAAGGCTTGAGGATATTATCACTCGCCTCTTCTCCAAATCCGATAAAAGATACTCAGAAAGGTTCCTACAAACTGAAGCGGAAATTAGAAACCAAAGGACTAGTGTTCAAAATATAGAAAAATAATTAAGCCAACTCGCCCAAAATTTTGCCGAGAGACCACAAGGAGCCTTACCAAGTAACACCAAAACAAACCCAAAAGCCCAAGTAAGCGTAATCAACCTAAGAAGACGGAAGGTAGGACCCGAGATTGAATCAACACCACAACAACCCGATCCAATCCCTACTAAAACACCCACTACCAATAACCAAGAAATATTCAACCCCAAAATACCGACACAGCCAAACCCCCACGGTCCCTTACGCCGGTCGTTTACTTCGGCAAAAGACCGACGAGCAATTCACTAAGTTTGTGAGCTCTCTTAAAAAACTTCACATTAATCTCCCTTTTGTGGAAGTCCTCACTCAAATGCCAAAATACTCCAAGTTCATGAGAGACTTCCTCACTCACAAAAGAAAGATTGAATCCATTCAACAAGTCACCCTAAGTGAAGAATGCTCAGCGACACTCCTCAACAAGCTCCCCCAAAAGAAGATTGATCCCGGAAGCTTCACCATCCCTTGCTCTATTGGTGGATCACCAATAAGCAATGCACAAGCCGACTTGGGGGCTAGCATTAATCTAATGCCGGCCTTTCTGTTCAACCGACTAGCGTTTGGTAAGCCACATCCTACAAGGATGAGCATACAACTTGCGGATAGATCGGTAAAATACCCTCGAGGTGTCACAGACAACCTATTGGTAAAGGTCGGAGAATTTGTTTTTCCGGCCGACTTTTTTTCATCTTAGACATGGAAGAAGACACCGAAATCCCGCTCATATTAGGAAGACCCGTCCTTGCTACCGCATGAGCAATGGTGGATATTAGTGACGGGAAGTTAACATTGAGGGTTGGTGAAAAGAAGATCAAGTTTGAAGTGGGATAGCGAGTGGAGGATGATCCGGTCAAATACCTCAAAGCGATTGACTCAAGCCTAGACGAAGCCCTGCAACGATACAACTCGGGATGCGAGTCATCCCGCTCGGGTAATATTTGACCGATTTTGGGTCTAGCCAAGGACCCTTATAAACATTGCGCACCATGGAGGCATTCCATGGACTATCCATTAGTTAAGTAGTTTAATCTTTAATTTAATGTTTTCTTTTAACTTTTATCTTTGTGAGAATAAAGCACGCTCAGAAGAGGATGATGGATGATGAAAAATGGAACCCATGCACGTAAACCAGAAGCCTCCCGACTCAAAAACGGCAAAACAGTGTCTGTAGCACGGGGTCGTGCTCACCTAGCACGCCCTCGTGCCCAACTGTCTGATGTCCAAAAACTTCTGCTGAGAAGGTGGCATGGGCCGTGCTCACCCAGCACGTCCCCGTGGCCACCTTATTGTAAGTCTTCTGTTTTAATTTGTTACTGGCACTATGGACACGGGGTCGTGTCCCCATAGCACGCCCCCGTGCTGCAAGTGCTAGTAACCAAAATTTTGCTATTTTTCACACTTTTTACACATTTAACCAAAATAAATCCTATTTGGGACACATTGAGGGAAATGTGCAATTTAAGTGTGTGGGGATGATAAAACCTTGGACCCCCGTGCTGCAAGTGACAGTAACCAAAATTTTGCTATTTTTCACACTTTTTACACATTTAACCAAAATAAATCCTATTTGGGACACATTGAGGGAAATGTGTAATTTAAGTGTGGGAGGATGATAAAACCTTGAATCGTTTGTCCTAATTAAAACAAGCCTTACACAAAACTCGCCTTGGAACTTCTAATCACCCCAAACTTTTTCAATTTTGTTTTGATTTTTTTCTTTTACTTATCTTGGTTTAGTTGGGTAAAACAAGTTCTAAAAATTTGTTTTTACTAAAATACACCTGATAGCGTCGTGATAAAAAGAACCAATTAAGAAAATTATGAAAACGCGCATAACAAATCTTTGTAAAATTTGATTATATATACATTTTTACACTACAACCCCTTTTCCCACAAAAAAGTGAGTTTTGAGCCTTTACCGAGCATATAAATATACATCCATACTAATTCCTCAATTTTCGTTTCTTGTGTGAATAGCCCGTCCGGTTCTCGCGAATCTAGAACTTGCCAATGCAATATGTTCCAAGTCCTTACCGACACAAATCATAGTAAGTAAGTGATGGAGGCATTAGGATCAACCCATTTTTCACTTCAAAACCTTTATTTTTCTTTTCCTTACCAAAAACACCCCCTAGATAAACCTTTTGAGCCTTAAACCTTTTTCATTTCTAAAACCCACAAAAACAAACCTTTTAATTTTTCTCCTTTTATTTTTGTGAAGATGTCGGTTATAAAATTACGATTATGGCTCAGTTTCAACTTTGGCAAAAAAAATCCAAAGTATTTTTTGGTAACCTACAAAGCAACAGAAAGACAGATATTTTTACGTCTTTCGCCATTTCAATAAAACACACCAAACCTGAACCACAACCTACCCTTCAGAGCCCTCTTGATATTTACAAGGATTTAATGTCAAAAAGGAGGAGGTTTGATTGATTGTCAAGCCTATGGTAGGAGTAAGTTCCAAAGCCGGACACGAGCGTTCTCACTTACACAACTTCATCCGAGTGTTGAGTGACCACTTGTGAGGTGTGTAAAACTGTATATAACTAAATAGAATTTTATAAAGTCATGTTATGCCCAAAATCAATAATTTTTCTTAACTTGTGCTTTAAATAAATCATGAGAATAAGATTGTGAATAAAATAAAAAAAAATAAATTTAGAACTTGGATTCCCGACACTCTAAAGATAAGACCAAAACCTTCTCTTCTACCTATTCTGTTTGGGTGTGTAAGCCACATTTTAGAGTTTTGCTTGAGGACAAGCAAAGGTTCAAGTGTGGGGGTATTTGATGTACGTAAAATACAACATATAAATTGTATCAAAATATGGCTTAAAATCAACTCTTTTTCGGTACTAATGTTGGAAAAAGCTTGTTTCTTTGTTCCTTTTTAATTTTAAGGGTTAAAAGAGCTTAAACGCACAAAAGGAACAAAATAACATCAAAAACCAACATAAATACTAAGAAGGAGAATTAACGCAACTCGCCAAGCCCTCATCCACATCCAAACCAAGAGAATAGCAAGATCAGAAGACCTGACACGGGGCCGTGCCCACCAGGCACGTGCCGTGTCCAAGACTGGATTCTCTGCAGAAGAAAAGACAACAGTAGAGGACAAACTTGACAACCAACACGGGGCCGTGTTATGGCAACATGGGGCATGGTCAACTCTAAGATTCGCAGAATCTGAGATAGTATAACAAGTACATTGGCCACGGCCCGTGCCGTTGACACACGGGGCCGTGTTCGTACAAGACATGAGACAACAGTTAATGAGGAAGAGATAGAGAGAGAGAGAGATGGCCAGGGGACCATTCCAGGCGGGCACGGGCTATAGTGAATGTCTGTCTTCAACTATAAATAGGGGTGCTTGGTTCCATTCCAAACCATCCCTTGGCAAACCACTTCTCTCACACTTGCCACCACTCCACCACCACTACAACACCATCACCCACCACCATCATCCATCTTCCATCATTTAGAGTGTGTAGTAGTCTTGGGATCCAAGATCGATCGTAAGAGTTCTTGTAAATCAAAGGCCATGCTGGGCTAAACTCTTACATCACTTGGTGAAGACAAATCTTTTATGTATTTCTTTTTGATTTCCAATCTTTGGCTACTTTTTATTTGGGTATGTGTTAATGACTTAAATAACTAGTTTTTTATATTGAAGGCGAATTTATCTAACCATTCTTCATATGTTGTTGATTCACATATTCGTGTCTTTATGGTCTATATAAAGCGCGTTAACTACTTGAAAGGGGGTTAGAAGGGTGGTTGGGTAATTTTATGTCTCGTTCAGTGTATAGATCCTGCGAGAACCTGGTTCAAGCTTAGTACTACTCCATGGATTGGCTAGGAATGACTGGCCCGACTGAGAGTAAGAAACCGCTTGATACCTTTATTTATAAACTACTATTAAAACTTTAAACCAACCCTGCGAGGACTGTATCCCTGCTGACCCAGACCAAAGGGTTGAGGATAACGCTGCCTGGAAGGGGGCCTACCACTTTTCGTATTAATAACTTACTTAATTATCTTTCAATAATCCGACCTTGCGGGACTGTATCCCTGCTGACACAGACCAATAGGTTGAGGGTAACGCTGCCTGGAAGGGGGCCTACTACTATAACTTAAAGATAATCTTTTAAAATGTCCAAAGTGCGAAAATCATTAATGGATACATAAAAGAGGAGTTGGAACCAAGTGATTCCTTCTTGTCTAATTGTTTTTCCTTTTATTTTATTTTTGCTTTTTAGTTTATCTTTTTATAGCTTTAAAAATATTTTCTTCAAAGTTCGGTTAGATTAGACGTTAACGGTAAGCGAGTATTAAAAGCTCTTGTGTCCTTGGATGACCTCATATTTGATCCATTTGACTCTTATTGAAAACTAGGGTTTTGTGATAAACTTCAAATTAAAACTGAAACATGAAATTGAAGATAGATTGCTTACTAATTGCTTTGTATATTGTTAGGAACGATCAAGATTGCATCCAAAATCCAAGGTCAAGCTTCAAGTGGCAACTAGGGTTTGTGTGAGTGTGCTTGTTTCGTAAGAAGAGAGGGAGAGAGGATTGTACGATCGTGGGGTTTGAGGAATGGGTTGGGTCATGTTTATTTTTCAAAACGAATCTAGGTTTGAGCAGAGTCCATGGGTTTTTGGAATGGGCTTTTTGGATCCCCATGAACTGTCTTCTAAAATACAATATTAAATAGAATTCCCAAAGTTTTTATATTTCCAACAATTGCCACCAAGTAGTAAAACACTAAACCGAACAACTTACACGTAAAAGTACGCAATACACGTAATATACATATAATACACGTAGATACCAAAAATCATATAAATTCACATTATATATTCATTTAAATTTTCCAGAATTATTATTTCACTTAATCACCAACGTTGGGGGACAGGTTCGTGTGTGGTTCGGTAATTCGGTTAAGTCATCAAATTACCGTTACGTTAGTGTTTGTGTACTGGATGATTATGATAATGTTAAAGATAACAGAGTTGTGTTAACGGAGTTAACCTGAAAATTCTTGGTTGTCACATAAATCGAGTTGTGAGAACCGGTAGGAACTCGATTCCAATTTTTTTCAAAAAAAAAAAATTCACCAATTTTCTTAAACTGGCTTTCCAAGAAAAAAAATTAAGGCACTTTTTACGATGGGACAGATTCACTAAAACTAATCCGCTATAGTGATTTACCCGATCGTCGCACTTTTTGAATTTTTTTCAAATGGGTCTTTGTTAGGTGTTACTCTATCTTTGTGTAACATTTGGTGGAAAAACTCGCACGGGAAGTGGGGTTTTCACGAGTTCTCTCAACTCATGGGTGGTTTTTAGTTGATCCCGACAAAACTAGTTGAGTGTTCTTTATTCCTTGATAAACCAATAGCAACTCACATGCAAGCACTTAAGCAATTAATAGGATACATCAAGGGGACATTAGACTATGGAATAGAGTACACCAAAGGAAAGAGTAAAGAAATCATTAGATTCAATGATAGAAGCTATGGTGTAAACCCCAATAAACGAACTACATAAACCGTATTCTACTATAATGAAGAACCTACTACATGGGCAACTCATAAGCAAAACACAATAGCATTATAATCTTGCGAATCAGAGCTTCAGGCAGCTACATTAGCAACATGTCAAGCATTATGGCTATAAGGACTTCTTAGTGAACTTACATTTAAAAAGCCAAATAAGATGACATGACGAGTTGATAACAAGTCAGCCATTCTACTCATGAAGAACCCTATGCTTCATCGAAGATCAAAGCATATCAACGCTATATACCGCTTTATTAGACAATGAATAGAAAAGGAGCAAATTCAAGTAGAACACATGAGTGGAGAAATGCGAAGAGCCGATACACTCACAAAAGACTTACCAAGGATCAAATTTATGGAAATGAGAAGCCTAATAGAAGTCAAAGATCTTAGAGACAAAATCAAATATTAGGGGCGGGGGGTTGGATATGAGCGGAATCCTTGATTAAACATAAATTGGTATAATTAATTTGTATTATTATGTTATAGCTTAAGTTAAGGTAGTTATATATTGGTTGCCTTGTTCTCCAAGCAATATCACACCGGTTCGTAGAGTATATAAACCCTTGTAATTCAATCATTTGAATCTAATGAATCACTAATTATAAACAAATTCTCCCTATGGATTCCAATCATAAATAGCCTTACGTTTATCAAGTGTTTCCACTTTCATCAAACCCTACCAATAACTTTGTTCTCAGTAGGATTTTATTAAACATGTTTATTTATTGATGCAAAGAAAAAAGTGTTACAAAATGATTCATGCACAACAACAATAGAAAGATACATGATACCATTTCAAATCCAAACAAACATTTTGATTAAGAAAAGAAAAATCAAAAAGCATCAGCATTGGCAAGGACGTATGCCTCCATAGCCTTGAAGACTTTCTTGTATCCTTCATTGGTTTGGGTAAGAACATCTTCTGTTGGCTTTGTTTCACCTTTACACTTAAACACCGTCGTGTGCCTATACACAGATCCACCATCAGCAGTTGGTGAAATCTTAATACGATGAGCGATCGAGTCTAGATAATCCGACAATATGTCACCTTCAAAGACTGTGTACTCAACACAAAAGTTGTCGACATCAACAACGTCAAACTTTTGCTTTGATGATGTGTATGGTACAGCTGCATTACAAACTCGATTAGTAGTGCCGAACCTTTAACTTTACGAGTCGAATAGAAAACAAATAGTTAAAAAAATGTTCTCAACGGCTTTCAGTGACAAATCCGTTGGAAATCCCTTAGTGAAAGAGCTCAGGTCGGTAATACGTGGGTAAAAATAATTACCAAACGGATTACCGACGGATTTTATGAGGGGGATCATAGATAATTATATATTTTAACCTTTTCTGGTTTATTTGGAATCCACTACTAGTTTAGTTAAAAATACAAACTCATTGGTGATTATGTGTCGATGATACTCGTTTTTCTAGTAGTGTAAGAATGGGTTTCTTACCGTCGCCGTAAACGTGACTCTGGATTGTTCCAACGCCTAAGTCACCTTCTATTATCGTGATGGATTTGTATACTGCTGGAACTGCCTTAGGTGCGAGGTTATGGAAGTTACTGAGAATTTTGTAAAGCTTATCAGCAGGAAATGAATTCACGATCTCAACCTCAGTAGAAACAACAGCCATGATGGATATTAGTTGTAAATAAAGTAGGAAACCTGACTCTGACTTTGTAGTAATTAGATATGGATGCAAACATTCTTTCGTATTTATAGTGGTTTTAAGATGGGGAAAAGTGTTTCTAATATGTTCAATTTATAGTTAGTTGGACAGCACACAACACACACATATTGACTACACCCTGTTCCTTGAAATATACCGGCATATTCCATAATAAATATATTAGTTCCCCACATGTATTTCTTACTAATTATATTACATTACATTTTTTACATTACATTTTTTTTTTTGAACGGTAACTTTCTTAAAGGTATTTACATCCCCACGTCGGGGACCCTAACCAAGTCTGTCCCAGACTTACGTTGTCTTAACCGGATCCGCGCTGGGAGTTGTCAGACTTGGCTAACGGCGTTCGCCCGGAAACCGTACCGCCTCCACACGAGACACCTCGCTGGAGTAACGGCCGGATTAAAACCGGGGCGGCTCAGGCTCGAACTTGCGCAACATTGGCTAACAAGCACTTACCATCATTGCCTGGTCCCCACACCTTTGCTACACCCAGGAGTCGAACCGGAGTCTCCAAGGAAACAAACCGGCCCAACTCCCAACTGAGCTGGGGTGGGGGATTATATTACATTACATGATATATCATATTTAATTTATTTATTTATCTATTTAATTTAATTTAATATATATAATTAGATTAGAGAGTAAGTACAAATAGAATTTTGATTTTTATAATAATATATATAATTTCTTTTTTCATGAATAGTAATTTAATTCTCATCATAACATATAATATAGTTACTTTTTTTATAATTTTTTATCATTTCAATAATATAATAGATTATTATTATATTTACTTTTAATCTTAAATATATTTCTTTAATTTTAACTTTTAATAATTTTCGGTTTGAAATATATATTATTTTATATATATAATTGTAAAATGAGTATGAATAGTATTTGATTTTTATAATAATATATATAATTTCATTTTTCATGAATAGTAATTTGATTTTTATAATAATATATAATATATAATGTAGTTGTTTCTTTTCATATTTTTATCATTTTAATGTTATAAAAGATTATTATAAATTTTACTTTTAGCCTTAAATATATTTCATTTAATTTTAAGTTTTAATAATTTTTTTTTAATATCATTGATACTGTCTGAACAACATTGATACCGGTACCGTATAACATCGATATATTTTTTTATTATTAACGTCATCATGTGCCTATTTTTTATTATTAGTATTTGTATTATTATTTTTATTATATATAATTATTATATATATGATTGTTATTATTGTTATTATTATTATTATTATTATTATTTATTATATGTAATTGGAAATTGTAAAGTAACTTTATTTTTACAATAATATATAGTTTCTTTTTCTTCATATTTTATTTTTTTGGTAATACTACAATAGATTCTATTATACGTATTATTATTTACATTTAGTTGTACTGCTATCGTGCCAAAGAGAACCGAATAATATATGTCTCGGTATCAGTATATTTATATTGTTTTTGTTTTTGATAAACTGATAGTGTATCGCTACTATACCGTACCGAACACTATCGGTACCAGTATTCATTTGTATGGTTTATGTTTTTTAATTAATATTGTGCCGCAATTGTAGTCAACCGAACTGAAGTCGAAAGAACAATATCGGTATGGGTACCGATACTTATTTTTATTGTTTTTACTTTTGATAAACTGACGTATCCTACCGAACAACATTGTTACGTACCTGTATTCATTTTTCTGATTTCCAGTTTTGATAATTTTCATTTATACAACTCTGTCTCCGATGATATACGAATATCATTACTAGTACCGTGACGATCTGAGTTGAGCAATTCCATTTGGACAACATCATTGCCGGTACAGGTGTTCGTTTTTTCCGTTTTCAATTGATGTAAAACATGTGTTGATTTCTATACCGAGTGCATGTATCGTAACAGTACTATAATGAACCTAAGCGATACTGATCGAATGCCCGCGATAACGTACCGCCGCAATACGCAGTAAAACAACCTAGTTATATATTGTTAACGAGCAAACATGAATAGTTACATTATTTTTATAATAATATATAGCTTATTATTATTATTATTATTATTATTATTATTATTATTATTATTATTATTATAGCTTATTATTATATTTGTTTTAAGTTTTAACGTATTTTTATTTTATTTTACTATATTTAAAACCATATTTTCGTTGTTATTTATTTTTTTATAGCAACATGAATAGTAACCTTTATTTTATAATAATATATAGCTTTTTTATTATATTATATTATATTATATTATATTATATTATATTATATTATATTATATTATATTATATTATATTATATTATATTATATTATATTATATTATATTATATTATATTATATTATATTATATTATATTATATTATATTATATTATATTATATTATATTATATTATATTATATTATATTATATTATGTTAGTTTATTATTATATTATATTTATTTTAAGTTTTAATATATTTTTATTTTATTTTACCGTTTTTAAAACCATATTTCATTTATCATTTATTTTTTGCTTTTATAAATTCCTTTCCCTTTCTTATATTTCATATTTTTCTTATCAGTTAATTTGATATTTCTATGATAAACTACGTTTGTTAATTTGTTTTTAAAAATTAAGTATGTAATTGTGTAATTTTTTACTCGACATTCCGGTATGAGTTTTGATAAAAATGAGAGCAAACATGAATAGTAACTTTATTTTTACAATAGTATATAGCTTTTTAATATTATATTATTTAATATTATAATAGTTTATTATAATAATTAGAGTTAATTACATAGTTAGTCCCTGTGGTTTGCACAAAATAACATCCTTAGTACTAATAGTTTAAAATCACCTTTTAGGATATTAACTTTTCATTTTGTAACGTTTGGAGGTATTAACTTCTAGGGTATTAACATAGTTAGTCCATGTGGTTTGCACAAAATAACATCGTAGGTACTAATAGAATGTGATTTTAAACCTACAAATAACATTAATACCTCTAAATATTACAAAATGAAAAGTTAATACCCTAGAATGTGATTTTAAACTATTAGTACCTAAGTATATTACTTTGTGCAAACCACAGGGACTAACAATATAATTAACTCTAATAATTATTTTAAGTTTTAACATACTTTTATTTTATTTTACTGTTTTTAAAATTATATTTCCTTTCTCATTTATTTTTTGCTTTTATTAATTATTTTTCCTTTTAATATATCAGATTTCCTTTATCATTTAATTTGATATTTATTTAATTACCTACTGACGTATCGCAAAATATATCCTTTATTCGTGTATAATTTGTGCATTTTTCGTTTAGCTTATTTTGGTTTTTAGTTAGAATTCGTTACTTCTGTTTATTTATTTGTTTTCAGCTCTTTGTTGCTGAAAGTCGAAGAAATCGCCAAAAATATGTTGATTATGAAGTTGGAATAAGATCCGGGTCGTCACGTAGCTGAACGGAAACGAAAAAGGAGAAAACGAGAAAATCTGGAAATTAGTCCCTTGGCGCTACGTGAAGCATTCCTGGATTACCCTTGGACAAGGCCGGGCATATTATAATAATAAAACGAATTATAGGGCTCGGCGTAACGCAAAGCAAGAGTTATATCCCCTTCACGTAGCGTGAAGGGGTTAATTGTCGGCAGATTATCATCATTTGAACAAGATTCGTGTCAGCGGCGTATCCACCATGCTCTTATCAAATTTCATCAGCGTCGTTAGCGGTTTTGATTTGTTCTATGCGACGACTCAAACGTACTAATTAAATAGGATACATCAAGGGGACATTTGACTATGGAATAGAGTACACCAAAGTAAAGAGTAAAGAAATCATTAGATTCAATAATAGAAGTTATGGTGTAAACCCCCAATAAACGTACTACATAAACGGTATTCTACTATAATGAAGAACCTATTACATGAGCAACTCATAAAAAAAAGATAATAGCATTATATTCTTGCGAATCAGAGCTTCAGGCAGCTACATCGGCAACATGTCAAGCATTATGGCTATAAGGACTTCTTAGTGAACTTACTTTAGAAGAACCAAATAAGATGACATGACGAGTTGATAACAAGTCAGTCATTCTACTCATGAAGAACCCTATGCTTCATCGAAGATCAAAGCATATCAACACTATATACCACTTTGTATTATTGTGTTATAGGAGTAAATTACAAGTTTTATCCTTTATGTTTGTACCAAGTTGCAGGCGGTATCCTTTACCTTTAAATTTGATGAGTTTTGTCATTAGTGTTTCAAAACCCTGCACGTTATGTCCTTTAAGCTAAACACAGTTAGATTTTTTGGTTAAGTATGGTCATGTGTCTTGTACATGAGGGTATTCTTGTCATTTTACCTCCCTATGGGCTATTTTGTAAAGAACTCTTATTCAGGGGCTATTTTGTACAAAACTAAAAAAATATGCAGTATTAAACTCTCTCTCTCTCTCTCTCTCTCTCTCTCTCTCTCTATCCCTCTAATCTAAAACTCCCATCTCTCTCTCTCTCTAACAACAGGATTGAGACCCTTGAGATAAAATTTAGTAAGATTTGTGATGCCATTACCATCATTATCAAGTTTACTAAACCTTAAAATATCAAGACCTTCAGCATAATCACTACTGTAAGCCGATGTAACACCCATAAAATTTCGTCCAATTATGAGGCAATATGTGTCCTGAAATTCCAAATTAGGAAAGGGGATTTATCGTTCTACTGTGTAACAATACATATTAAATCCTCCAATTAATTCTCGACAGTGTGAAAGGAGGAAGGAAATTATATTCTACATTCATTGAAACGTATTTCGTATCTCCGACTAATCCCGATTCAGGGAAGGAGAGAACTTTTATCATGCGTTAACTTAAACGCGCCCTGGATCTCCGCCTAATCTCAACTACAAGAAAGGAGCGGGACTAAAAGTGCCAAATGGCCAAAGATATAAAATCTAAGGACATAAGCTACGCATACCTTAAATACCCATTACATGACTTAGATATAAGTTTTGAAGGGTTAGGTATGAAAAAAACACGTTTATACAAGTCCAGGGGTTATTTCTGACAAACTGCGAAAGTCTGCCAAAATCCCAGCATATGGACCATGTGTACAAATCCGAACCTTTTCGTATTCAATAAAATCTTGTATTTTGTTGATGAGAATGTAAAATTATCAATCGTTGCGAAATTTCGATTATTTTCCCGTTCAATAAGGCGTTGTGCGTTATTTGTGAAACGCGTAACCGTACAACAGAACGAACCAACATCCACGACATTTCTAGGACAAAACGCGACAATACAAGTCCAGGGGTTAAATCTGCCAAAAGTTGAAACTTCTGCCCCTGCCAGGGCCTTACGGACTGTAAAGGAAAACCCCATACGGTTCGTAAGGGGTCCCCAGCAGCATTTTTAATGTTTGGGCTCCAAGTAAACCATTTATTCGAATCTATGGGCAATCTAATTGGTTATGACACGTCCCAAAACACTTGTATTGATCCTAGAATGATGCTAAACACTTGGCATCATCTTGTTCACCCTTAATTGCTATAAATAGCAAGCATGATCAAACTTTACAAGTGCTCATTTCATACTTTCACTTCTAGCTTCTGCTTTGAAAGTTCCTAATCATTTTTGGGAGCTTCCTTGAAGTTCTTAACATTCCTAGGATCACTTGTAAGTGCTCCTTATCAGTTCTTTTACATTTAATAGACTTTAAAAGCCGAAAGTGGAGCATAACCGTAATTTGCTTTGACTTTCGGTTTAGACCATTATGGTCAAGCCAATGTTCGAATCGAACATGGCTACGTGATCGTAATTAGGTAGGTGTTAATCACTCAAAAGGGCACCTCCTGAGAATCATGTTAACTTGGTCAATTGATGGGTCAAAGTTTATTAACTTAAAAAGTCAAAGGTCAGATTTTTGTAAACTTTATAAACTGGGTATATAAATGTTATAATCAGTGTTTTGACACTTATATAAGTTGGTAATAATTATTAGAACATGTAGGCACATGTTCGGCTCGTCAATTCTAGTTTTAAGGTCGGTTCGCCACCGAAAGTCGAGAAGTTTGACTTCTGCTTTAACTTTCGATTCTGACCCAATTTAGCTTAGTTAGCTACTGAATTAAGGTTGCGTTATGATCGTATTTTAATGTAGCATAACCCTCTGATGTCATATTACATGATCATAATCAAATTCTGAGTTTATATGCAAGTTACTATATCATGCCATACTTTGACAAAATGCCCTTTTTGCAATAAATAAGGTTTTAATCAATAATGAACTTACAAATGGTTTGCCTACTGATATGTTAATGTAATTAACATATTTCGATGTTATGAAACTGATCATAAGCTGAGTTTTGACTAAAGATCGCAAATGTCATCATGTAATGACCGAAACGCCCTTTTGGCGCATAATATGGTTTTAAGCCATAACTATCAATCAAAACTTGATACCTACTGATATTATAACATATTTAAAAATTTTTCACAGCAGGTACATGATCTTAACTCAGATGTCCAAATAAGTTTTCAAACTATGTACATAATGACCAAAATGCCCCTACGATGCATAGTTTGGTCTTAAATCATAAAACTCACATATGTTTGATTACTTACTGATATTAATTATCAATAAAGTATTTTTACAGAATGATCATGTTCATAACATCAGTTTATACGCAAGTTCTTATATTATGTCGCTTAATGACTAAAATGCCCTTATGAAGCATATTATGATTTTAAAACCTTCATGGGCATAAAAGTTGCTAACCTACTGATGTTACAACTTATTTAAAGTATATTGGCAAATAGAACTTGTTCATGACTCATTCGGTTGCCCGATATCGCTTATACGCGTATGGTTGAGCTAATGTAACCAGTTTACCGAAACGGGTCAATTCTTATCATCTTCTTTTCAAATTCTAGAATGTACACTGTTTACCCATATTATACAAGTCTTAGTACTTGTTGGGTTTAAACCGCATTCTATTCGGTATACGCTTAATCTAGCGAACCTATTCTTAAGTATCGGGTCATATCTAAAGGGACTAACCTTTGGCTCGTATAAACTCTAACAGATAATAAATCTGTTCATTCCAGACTACAGTGCCCCCCAGATAATCGGACTTGGGGTCAATAATACGTAGACTTGCGGCTTTTTGCTAAATTAAAATATTATTGATTGGAAGCTAGCAAAAAGTTAAATACTCTTAACTTATTTTAGTTTTTAAATTTGGGATGGCTATTAAGCCACTTGGAGCGGGTATTACATAAATGGGCCGCCTAGGATTGCGCATAAATATAAGAATCCAGTTTATTCTGTTTTACTTGATAACTGAAATGATTGGGGGTTAATGCTACCGTGTCTGGACGTCCCGACTCATATACTTATATGTCCATACAGAATAGCGTGCATGGGTAGGCATACCGACTGTAAGACGCATTTTATTCAACTTTGGTGAGTACCTTAATCGTAATTAAATGACTGGCTCTGATCTCTGGTTCCCGATTGTAAAGCAAGTATGTAAATCTGGTAACAAGAATAAATCCTAAGAAATATTTAAAAGATCACCAACGGGTTTTCTCTATGTATACGGCCTAAGAGATTTGCAACTCCTGATGCTTATATCATAAAACTTAGGTGCATAAAATCTCGAGTCTTGGAACTAGATTATTCAAACCCAATTGGGTATATTATATTATTTAAGTTCGGCAACTCTCGCCAGCAAATTCTCCAACTGGAGTACAACAATGATTTTTATTACACTGAATTTTTAGCAACTACAAATGCTAAACATAGTAAGATAGAAGAGCCATATGATGATTGGCAGTATCTTAGTGTGTCCCATAGATTGCTTTCATGCCTGGCCAGTATGAAGGTTTATGCATGGAACCACTATGATCTCCCAACGGTCATATTGCACTGATATCAGCCAATAGTAAGCATCTAATATATTTTGGCGATATCACTGCCATAAGAAAAATCATTTATTTTATGGAGCCATTTTGTTGTTTTCCTTCAAATGATATGAAGGTTACATTTATTTCTCCTACCTTATCAAACAGATCTCTTGATTGCGCAATAGACGAAGGCCAAAAGCACATGTTCCCACCAATGAGTGGTTGAGAAAGTGCAAATTTTCATCCAAATAGGAGACGACATATCCCAAATCTCTCACTAAGGAGAAGGGCTTATATTTAACGTCGACTGAACTGAGACGTATCCCAAGTCTCCCACTAAGGAAAAGGGCATGTATCTAAACGTCAACTGAATTGAGACGTATCCCAAATCTCCCACTGAGGAGAAGGGCTTATATTTAAAATGTCGACTAAATTGAGACGTATCCCAAGTCTCCCACTGAGGAGAAGGGCATGTATTTAAAACGTCGACTGAATTGAGACGTATCCAAAATCTCCCACTGAGGAGAAGGGCTTATAATTAAATATCGACTAAATTGAGACATATCCCAAATCTCCACTGAGGAGAATGGCTTGTATTAAACGTCGACTGAATTGAGACGTATCCCAAATCTCCCACTAAGGAGAAGGGCTTGTATTAATGCATCGTCTGAATTGAGACGTATCCCAAATCTCCCACTAAGGAGAAGGGCATGTATTTAAAACGTCGATTGAATTGAGACGTATCACAAATATCCCACTAAGGAGAAGGGCTTTTATTAAACGTCGATTGAATTGAGACGTATCCCAAGTCTCCGACTGTTGAGAAGGGCATGCATTTAAACGTCGACTGAATTGAGACGTATCCCAAGTCTCCCACTAAGGAGAAAGGCATGTATTTAAAACATCGACTGAATTGAGACATATCTCAAATCTCCCACTGAGGCGAAGGGCTTATATTTAAACGTCAACTAAGACGTGTCCTGGAATCTCCAACCGAGGAGAAGGACTAAAAGTGCCAACTCTATTGGGTGAAGACAAATTCGTCGAAGGACCACTAGCAATCAAGCAAATATATTTTTTTGTCAATTTATTTGGTCTACTAGTTCTTACGTAATAAAGACTAGTAAAGAGACCATGATAAAAGACATTGTCTTAAACGTGTATTCCCACCAATGGTAGTGGTTGAAAGGGTGATAGTAGTGGACAACTAATTCCCTCACACCAATATAATCTTAATAATCTTTAAGTGATTCTCGTCCAACCATGTGACGGCACTTATCTTAAATCTCTAACTTATTCCCAACTATGAGGAAATGAGATAAAATTTTTATCCAACTATTTGATGTTAATTATTCCCAAATCTCCCACTGTGGAGGGAGACTTATATTTAATCATTAACTGCGCCGTATTCCCAAATCTCCCACTAAAGAATGGGAACTTATATTTAAACGCCAACTGCGACGCATTCCCTGATCTCCCACTAAGGAGAGGGACTTATATTTTAAACGTCAATTGCGACGTATCCCAAATCTCCAACTAAGGGGGGGGATCTATATCTAAACATCAACTGAGACGTGTTCCAAATCTCCAACTATTCCCAATTGTATGGAAAGGAGAAAACTCTCGTCCAACTACATGACGATATTTGTTCCAAATCTCCAACTAATCCCAATTATGTGGAGGGAGAGGAACCATATTAAATACGTTGAATGAAACATATCTCAAAATCTCCAACTAATTCCCAACTATGTGGAAGGGAGAAAATCTTAGTCCAACTATGTGACATTACTTATTTTAAATACGTTAAATACGTATCTATATGGATTACGTTGTTTAAAACGTGTCCCTAATCTCCAAACAATCCCAACTGTGCGGAAGGAGAGGGACTAAAATCCTTTGAGCTATATAGATAAATTTATATTAAAACCCATTACCAACTATGGTAAATGAGGCTAGTGAATCTACTATGTGTAGATCTGCAAGATCTAATGCAATGCAATTAAATTGATTTGCTATTAAGTTCTCAAAATTTTACTAATGGTTATATTATTTTAGTTAAACTTATGGCAAGCCTAAATATTAGCGAAGCAAGTAAGAAAAACGGTGGTGATGATTTAGAGCACCAAAACCGTAAGGACGAAGAAGATAAACTTTGATCCCTTATTGCCTATGAAATCGGTAAATCCCTGGCTGGATTTATGGCCACACTTAAAGGACCAGAGCCATCAGTACAAAAACAAGAATCTTTTTTCTAAACCCCATTCTAATACTCATGAGACTGAAAAGACTCATTTCTCCACTAAGAGTGAGCAGAGTATTAAAAGTATTAAGAAAATTGAGTCACATGACTCTAAGAAGGGGTGTACTTATAAGTACTTTGTTTCTTGTAAACCCCGTGACTTTACGGGAAAGAATGGAGCCATTGATACTCTAAAGTGGCTGGATGAAATGGAAACCGTTATTGATATAAAAGGTTGTGCCACCAAGGACACTGTTAAATACGTGTCCCAATCCTTCAAGGAGGATGCTCTAACTTGGTGGAAGGCACTGATCCAATCCACTGGCAAGGTTGCAATGTACAACCTGAGTTGGTCTAAGTTCATGGAATTGATCCGCGAGACTTACTGCCCACCTCACGAGATGGAGAAACTCGAATCTGGTTTTCTGAAGCTGACCATGAAAGGTCTCAAGTGTCAAGCCTATGTGTCTGAATACAACTCCTTATCAAGACTTGTGTCGTATTTAATTACCGCTGAGTCTAAGCGCATTGCGCGGTTTATTGGAGGACTCGCTCCAAAAATCAAGGGGATGGTTAAATCCTCCAAACCTACAACTTTTGGATCCGCTGTGGATCTGGCTTTATCCCTCACTGAAGATGAGATAAGGAAAAAAACATCTAAGGCTGAGGAAGATCACAAGCAAAAGCGTGATGATACTCCTAATAAAGATTAAAAAAAAGGGTAAGACTGGTTCAAGTTATTAGTCCAATCCGAATGAGGCAAAACCCAATGTAAAACATGCGGGAAGTAACACTTTGGAAGATGTTTCCATGAGCAGACCAAGGGTTGTGGCATCTGTAAGGAGATGGACCACAAGTCTCATGAATGCAAGAACTTAAAAGATGCATCTGCTATGGATGTGGCGAGAAAGGGCATATAAGGACCCGCTGCTCAAAGAGGGCGACTAACGGGAAAAACAAGGCCGCTAATGGCAAGAAAGGAAATGCTTGAGCCTTCCAATCTGCTGCAGCAAAAGAAGTTCAAGACATATCATTACGGATCTGTTTCCTGTAAATGATTTATTTACTAGAAACTTGTTTTAAACTCTGGAGCTAGTTAAAGCTTCATAGATTGTAAATTTAATAAAATACTAATTCTGCCCATTTGAGGTTTAAATATTATTTATTAAATCAAGTGGCCGATATAGATAGTTTCACATATGATATTTCCTTCACGAATCAATTTATCTTTGATAATCTTTTATCTATAAATCTTGTGGGATTTGATATGGTTTTAGACATGGATTGGTTAGTTCAAAACCAAATCCACATTGTCTGCAGTAAGAAACTTATCGAAATTAAAATCCCCATCTGGTGAAATATTCACCATTCGTGAAAGATCAACACTATGGATTGCCTGAGAAAGCTTTTATGCTTAAGGCATCCAAGTGATTGAATGGAGAATGTGTCATCTATATGACACAAGTAACTTTTGACAAACTAAAGTCAAAGGCTAAAGACCTTTGTGTGGATGGACATGAGAAGTCCGTAGCCACCTAGGAAGCAAATGCTTAAAATGATCGCAAGTGAGTCGAACATCATAGACCATCGGGTCTGCATAAATGAGTTGGAAAATCCCACATAGATTTGGGAAATGGTAACAATGAATCTAATCTCCAAGTTATTTAAGATAAATCATGGCAATGACTCGATGTGAATTATAGTTGATAGACTGACTAAGTCGGCGCTTCTTGTCAATTAAGGAAAATTATAATTCCGACAAGTTAAGCTATATAAAGACAACATCGAGTCTCCTTATGGAGTACCGTTATCTATAGTATCGGATTGAAATACTAATATATTCTTATTTCTGGAAATTTCCAGCAAAGCGCTTAGTACTCTCTTAAATCTTAGTACGGCTTACCGCCCAGACTGATAGGTAGAGTGAGCGTACCATCCAAATTCTAGAGAAAACATGGTATATGCATGTATAATACAAAAGAAAGTGTAGAACACCCGTCTGTTGGGCTAAAGTTGGTAGAAACCAACTCTCTAGACCATAGATTGTCCTAACTACGAGAATCTTATTTTTTTAGATAGACTCGAAACAACCCATGATTGGCAGAAGAGTTATCTTAATAAAAGGCGAAAGCCTCGACGATAATATATCACTGAATAAGGCAACTGAGCCCTAGATATATCGAGCATTCAAGATAACAGAATGTGTAGGTTCTGTAGCTTTGAGCTACTAATAGAGCTGAGTGGAATCCATAGTATATTCCATATCTCTAATCTGAAAAGTGCTTAACTGATAAGCACTTATCATGTTTCGCCATGATGGTTAAACGAGAGCTTAAGGTTTATTGAAAAACCTTGTCCATGATGGACTATGAAATTTAAAAGCTCCGTAGAAAATAAGCTTCCCTCGTCAAGGTGAAATGGGATTCCCTTTGTGGCCCAGGATACACTTGAGGGGTTGAAATCTACTATGATATGGAACTAACCGTATTACTTTAAACAAATCTCGAGGTCGAGATTTCTTTTAAAGGGGTGAGGATGTAACACCTGTAAAATTTCGTCCAATTATGAGGCGACACGTGTCCCGAAATTCCAACTTAGGAAAGGGGATTTATCATTCCACTTTGTAATTATACATATTAAATCCTTCAATTAATTCTTGACTGTTTGGAAGGAGGAAAGAAATTATATTCTACGTTCATTCAAACGTATTCCGTATCTCTGACTTATCCCGATTCAGGGAAAGAGAGAACTTTTATCATGCGTTAACTTAAACGCGCCACGGATCTCCGTCTAATCTCAACTACGAGAAAGGAGAGGGACTAAAAGTTTTGAAGGGTTAGGTATGACAAAAACACGTTTATACAAGTCCAGGGATTATTTCTGACAAACTGCGAAAGTCTGCCTACACCCCAGCATATGGACCATATGTACAAATCCGAACATTTTCGTATTCAATAAAATCTTGTATTTTGTTGATGAAAATGTAAAATTATCAATCGTTGTGAAATTTCAATTATTTTCGTGTTCGATAAGGCGTTGTACGTTATTTGCGAAACGTGTAACCGTACAACCGAACGAACTGACATCCATGACATTTCCGGGCAAAATCCAAGTTACATATGCCTTAACACCTTTATATAACCTAAATATTAGGTTAAAAGGGGTTAAAAGTGACAAAACACGACAATACAAGTCCAGGGGATAAATCTGCCAATAGTTGAAACTTCTGCCCCTGCCAAGGCCTTACGGACCGTAAAGGAAAACCCCATACGGTCCGTAAGGGGTCCCCAGCAGCAGTTTTAATGTTTAGGCTCCAAGTAAACCATTTATTCGAATCTATGGGCAATCTAGCTGGTTATGACACATCCCAAAACACTTGTATTGATCCTAGAATGATGCTAAACACTTGGCATCATCTTGTTTATCCTCAATTGCTATAAAGAGCAAGCATGATCAAACTTTACAAGTGCCCATTTCATACTTTCGCTTCTATCTTCTGCTTTGGAAGTTCCTAATCATTTTTGGGAGCTTCCTTGAAGTTCTTAACATTCCTAGGATCACTTGTAAGTGCTCCTTATCAGTTCTTTTACATTTTGTTGGCTTTAAAAGCCGAAGGTCGAGCAAACTCGTAATTTAACTTGACTTTCGGTTTAGACCATTATGGTCAAGCCAATGTTCGAATCAGACATGGCTACGTGATCGTAATTAGGTAGGTGTTAATCCCTCAAAAGGGCACCTTCTGAGAATCATGTTAACTTAGTCAATTGATGGGTCAAAGTTTTTTAACTTAAAATGTCAAAGGTCAGATTTATGTAAACTTTATAAACTAGGTATATAAATGTTATAATCAGTGTTTTGACACTTAAATAAGTTGGTAATAATTATTAGAACATGTTCAGCTTGTCAATTCTAGTTTTAAGTTCGGTTCGCAACCGAAAGTTGAGAAGTTTGACTTCTGCTTTGACATTCGATTCTAACCCGATTTAGCTTAGTTAGCTACTGAATTAAGGTTGCATTATGATCATATTTTATTGTAGCATAACCCTCTGAGGTTATATTACATGACCATAATCATAATCAAATTCTGAGTTTATATGCAAGTTACTATATCATGCCATACTTTGACAAAAATGCCCTTTTTGCAGTAAATAAGGTTTCAATCAATAACGAACTTGCAAATGGTTTGCCTACTGAAATGTTACTATAATTAACATATTTTGATGATATTAAACTGATCATATTCTGAATTTTGACTAAAGATCGCAAATGTCGTCATGTAATGACCGAAATGCCCTTTTGGTACATAATGTGGTTTTAAACCATAACTTTCAATCAAAACTTGATACCTACTGATATTATAACATATTTGAAATGTTTTCACAATAGGTACATGAGCTTAACTCAAACTTCCACATAAGTTTTCAAACTATGTACATAATGGCCAAAGTGCCCCTACGGTGCATAGTCTGGTCTTAAATCATAAAACTCACATATGTTTGATTACTTACTGATATTATATCATAAATAAAGTATTTTTACAGAATGATCATGTTCAAAGCATCAGTTTATAAGCAAGTTCTTATATTATGTCGCTTAATGACTAAAATGCCCTTATGAGGTATATTTTGATTTTAAAACCTTCATGGGCATAAAAGTTGCTAACCTACTGAGGTTACAACTTATTTAAAGTATATTGGCATATAGAACTTGTTCATGACTCATTCGGTTGCCAAATATCGCTTATACGCGTATGGTTGAGCTTATGTAACCAGTTGTAAGTTTACTGAAACGGATCAATTCTTATCATCTTCTTTTCAAATTCTAGAATGTACATTGTTTACCCATATTATACAAGTCTTAGTACTTGTTGGGTTTAAACCGCATTCTATTCGGTATACGCTTAATCTAGCAAACCTATGCTTAAGTACCAGGTCATATCTTAAGGGACTAACCTTTGGCCCGTATACACTCTAACAGATAATAAATCTATTCATTCCAGACTATAGTGCCCCCCAGATAATCGGACTTAGGCTAATAATACTTAGACTTGCGGCTTTTTGCTAAATTAAAATCTTATTAATTGGAAGCTAGCAAAAAGGTAAATACTCTTAACTTATTTTAGTTTTTAAACTTGGGATGGCTATTAAGTCACTTGGAGCGGGTATTACATAAATGGGCCGCCTATGATTGCGCATGAATGTAAGAATCTGGTTTATTCCATTTTACTTGATAACTGAAACGATTGGGGGTTAATGGTACCATGTCCGGACGTCCCGACTCATTTACTTATATGTCCACACGGAATAGCGTGCATGGGTAGGCATACCGACTGTAAGACGTGTTTTATTCAAATTTGGTGAGTACCTTAATCTTAATTAAATGACTGGCTCTAATCTCTGGTTCCCGATTGTAAGGCAAGTATGTAAATCCGGTAACAAGAATAAATCTCAAGAAATATTTAAAAGATCACCTACGGGTTTTTCTCTATGTATAAAACTCTTTTCGAAAAACTGTTTTCTAAAGAGTCAGTTGATTGTATTTACCAGCTTTGGCTGACGTATTTTCAAAATATTGAACCGTAGGTAGCGAACCTTATTATAGGCTGGGAATCCGGGTCGGCTAGAATGAAGGCTAAGGAATTTGCAACTCCTGATGCTTAAGGCCTATGATGTCTAAAGCTCTGTTATTTTGATCCCACCTGTGGGCTTGTATCGAATGCTTGTAATACTTTTATATATTCAAGCTTTAATAAATTTTATACTTTTACTCCAATACTTCCGCTGCATATTATTATATTGTGATAACTGTTATTCAACAATCACAATTCTACCTATCCGGGATCGCTGGGAATTGGGGTGTGACAGGTTGGTATCAGAGCTACAATTTGATTGAATTAGACACTAGCCTTTTATGTCTAATCTCAAATATCACAAATGCAGATTCCTAAAAAAAAACTCTGAGTCTAGACCTGAACATAAGACTACTCTTATTTATATATAGTAGTTATTGACTTTATGTCGCCAAGATGTCGCGGACAAGATGAAGAATCCATGATGGGTCACGGACTCGAGGAACTCTACCACTGAGTAGCTTGAATTCCATATGGTGAAACACATTGCTTTAGAGACAATGACTCCGATACGAGGATGCTGAACCTCGCCACCTGATATTATATCTTTTGATATTCATGTGATATCCTAATATTATTTATCTGAAGTCTATCATATTTTATAGACATTCCAGTGATATCTCACCAGCTGATTGAAGCAGCCGCAATTATGGATAGCCGTATTATGGCAAGGATATCTGTGCACTTCTTCACAAAATTCTATTCTTTGATTTAATATTCTTAAAGAAAGAAATTGATATGAATTCGCTATTAAGTAAAGAAACTAA
The DNA here is from genome assembly GCF_002127325.2 of Helianthus annuus. Classification (NCBI taxonomy): domain Eukaryota; kingdom Viridiplantae; phylum Streptophyta; class Magnoliopsida; order Asterales; family Asteraceae; genus Helianthus; species Helianthus annuus. Next base: position 124,808,332 of record NC_035440.2, on the reverse strand, counting down.
TCTGAATTCGCTGTTAAACAAAGAAACTGATATGAATTCGCTGAATTCTTCTAGCTCATTGACTGGAGGTGAAATTGTTAATGATGATAGGTCTGTTACAGTTGATTCAGTTAAAGTTAATTCTGGTTTGAATTTAATTTTCACTTTGATTTGGTTAATGATGAAAGTGATTTCTATGAAAGCAAGTTTGTTAGTTACGGTTGTTACATTTCTGGTATGGTTAACACATGCATCTTGTAAACGTTTTCATCTTCATCACTCATATTGTTCTTTAGTAAGTCAGAGCTTTTTCCGGGTCAACCCGTATCATCTTCATCACTAATCTGAATTCGCTGTTAAACAAAGAAACTGATATGAATTCGCTGAATTCTTCTATCGCGTTGACTGAAGGTGAAATTGTTAATGATGATCGGTCTGTTACAGTTGATTCAGTTAATTCTGGTTTGAATTTAATTTTCGCTTTGATTTGGTTAATGATGAAATTGATTTTTATGAAAGCAAGTTTGTTAGTTACGGTTGTTACGTTTCTGGTATGGTTAACACATGCATCTTGTAAATGTTTTCATCTTTATCACTCATATAGTTCTTTAGTGAGTCGGAGCTTTTTCCGGGTTAACCCGTATCATCTTCATCACTCATACCACCTCCTCTTAAACAAGCTCTATGATCTTTTTCTATACCATCTACCAATTCAAGATTCACACTTAGTTCCAAATCTCTTTTCCTCGAGTTGAATGATCTTCCACCATTGAAAATGGATGAGCAATCCATTTGAAATGACAACGTTCTACTGTTACTGTTGTTCGGAGTGAATATTCTCTGGCTGCCGGTTGTCCATCTGAAACGACGATGAAGAACAATCTGCATTTTCCCAGCCAACAAACACCAGCTCAACCATCAAAGAACCCACCATTAGAAGTCTCCGTTGTCAAACGTCATCTTACGTTGGCGGAATCTATCCGCCTCAAATCACCACCACTAACCGCTAGAGAGAGTGTTTAACTTTAGAGAGAAGGTTTGAGGTATGTGTGAGAGAGATCGAGTTTAGAGAAAGTGTGTGTGCAAGGTTTTGTTTTACTTTTTTAAATAATATTAAATAAATGTGATAAAAAGACTAAAATGCCCTCATGTGCATGTCACATGACCTTATTTAACTAGAAAATCTAACTAGGTTTAGCCTAAAGGTTAAAACGTGCACGATTTTGAAACATAAAACACAAAATTTGCAAGGTTTTGCGCTAAAGGACATCGCCTGCAAAATGGTGTAAACATAAAGGACAAAACTTGTAATTTACTCATTATATTATATATGTTCGGCACTCTCGCCAGCAAACATCTACTATTTTCTTAATTTTAACACAACTAGAACATGGCTTAATTAGATTTATACTACCACAAGCAGCTTGTGTTCGTATTCGTTTGCTAAGCTAACCGAATGAAAATTTTTGTTCGTGTTCGTTCGTTAAGCTAATCGAACGAACATAAACGAACTTCCTGCCGAATGGTTCATGAACTGTTCGTTGAACGTTCGGTTCATTTACAGCCCTAAAGATAAGACAAGAGTAAATTGGTAAATGTGACTCAATATAGAAAGCTAATCGGATGCCTAAGGTATCTTACACATACAAGACCAGATAAAACCTATGCAGTTAGATATGTTTGTACAAATATGGATAAACCAAGAGCAACTCACATGCAAGCACTTAAGCAATTAATAGGATACATCAAGGGGACATTAGACTATGGAATAGAGTACACCAAAGGAAAGAGTAAAGAAATCATTACATTCAATGATACAAGTTATGGTGTAAACCCCAATAAACGAACTTCATAAACAGTATTCTATTATAATGAAGAACCTATTACATGGGCAACTCACAAGCAAAAGGCAATAGCATTATAATCTTGTGAATCAGAGCTTCAGGCAACTATATTGGCAACAGTAGCGGATTCAGAAATTTTTTTCAACGGGTTCACTTTTTTAAATATTCCAAATTCATATATCCGAACATAAAAAATTCGGGCCGGTTCGACGATTCAGGTCGGGTAAGGTTCATCACATAATAGGCATACGATACAATAATGAAAAAAATATCGTCATGATAAATTAAAAAACACATAATATAAATAAGAGGTCTTAAAAATATACCTACAGTTATTCCCTACGATGTTTCATCTTTTGAACACGTTGCATTAAATTCTCGGTTGTAACTTGTTGTAAGAACTCCCTTTCAATGTAGCAAATGCAAGAATCGCTCATGTTCATCACCCATCCTAATACGTAATTCCGTTTTATGTTGAACTTAAAACATCTTCGTTTTAAAGAGTGATCGAAACTTCAGGTTCACGAAGTTCAATTTTATGTTCTCTAACCTAAGAGCCTATTGTTGAAATTAAAACAATCTTCATTCACATGCTAAAGTGACTTGTTAGTTGATACATAATCTCAAACTCTATATCGGAGAAATGTTTGTTTTTTTATCGTTAGCTAAAATTAATGGTTAAAGTAGTATAAATGTATATAACCTAAGTGAAAATGGGTATCTTATCGTCACATATTTACCCCAAATTTCATAATGTTCTAGTAATGTTTAAATAATGAGATTTTTGTTGGAGGATTATTTACCATGATGCCACTCTTTTCCTCTTAATTCTCACCAGACAAGAACCCCTAGACATACAAGAACCCCCTTTCACACATTTGGTTCTCTGCTTCTCCTAAAAAAAGGAAAATAAACGACACTTACTGGAATCGAACTCGGAACCTTAACCTTAGCAGCCACGCGGTTTACCAATAGATAGACTAATACACACATTTGTTTATGGTTTCCCCAACAAAATATTAAAGGGTTCCTTCAGTATTTTATATATGATTTTACACTATAAATTGCGAACCGGACGGGTTCCTAGGAACCCCCTTATTTGCTATAGATCCGCCCCTGATTGGCAACATGTCAAGCATTATGGCTATAAGGACTTCTTAGTGAACTTACATTAAAAGAGCCAAATAAGATGACATGACAAGTTGATAACAAGTCAGCCATTCTACTCATGAAGAACCTTATGCTTCATTGAAGATCAAAGCATATCAACACTATATACCGCTTTATTAGACAATGAATAGAAAAGGAGCAAATTCAAGTTGAACACATGAGTGGAGAAAGGCAAAGAGCCGATATACTCACAAAAGCCTTACCAAGGATCAAATTTATGGAAATGAGAAGCCTAGTATAAGTCGAAGACCTTAGAGACAAAATCAAATATTAGGGGGTGGGGGGGGGGGATATGATCCGAATCCTTGATTAAGGGGGGACAGTATGGTCTTGGGGACTTTGATCGGGGAGGGGGGTTGCCGAGCAGTGATGGGATGCCAACTTCAAATCGGTGAGTAGGGAGTGGTGTTTGCGGTGAGTATACACCGATGCGGGAAGAGGAGGGAAGGAGGAGAGAGGGGGGTTTAATGGTGGGTCCCAACCCCTTTCAACCAATCACATTTTTTTTAAATTCTTTACCACTCTTCATGTTTTTAACCATTGTCAGTGATTGAGTGTAATATGAAGAGTGAAATGGGGACTTGACATGGCATGATATTATTGGCTAGAGAATAACTCAAACACTCAACTAGTGATTGACCACCCTTACACCCTAAACATACTATAATTAATTTGTATTATTATGTTATAGCTTAAGGTTTTTTTTTTTTTTTTTTTTTTTTTTTTTTTTGAACGGCAAATTTGAATCACTGACGGACCACTGGAGTATCATCGTGCCACCAGCGGAACCACCCGATCATATCCATCTCCACTAGACATAATGCCTATACACCAATTCAGGAGAAAACCCAATAAATATGGGAAAACCCCCTTGTGGGAATCGAACCCAGGACCTATTGGTCCCAAAACTTTATCCCACCCCTAAGATGCCACTAGGCTATAAAGCCATGGACATGTGATAGCTTAAGTTAAGGTAGTTATATATTGGTTGCCTTGTTCTCCAAGCAATATCACACCGGTTTGTAGAGTATATAGACCCTTGTAATTCAATGATTTGAATCTAATGAATCACTAATTATAAACAAATTCTCCCTATGGATTGCAATCATAAATAGCCTTACACTTATCAAGTGTTCTCACTTTCATCAGACCCTAACAATAACTTTGTTGTAGGTGGGATTTTAATAAACATGTTTATTGATTGATGCAAAGAAAAAAAAGTGTTACAAAATGATTCATGCACAACAACAATAGAAAGATACACGATACCATTTCAAATCCAAACAAACATTTTGATTAAGAAAAGAAAAATCAAAAAGCATCAGCATTGGCATGAACGTACGCCTCAATAGCCTTGAAGACTTTCTTGTATCCTTCATTGGTTTGGGTAAGAACATCTTCTGTTGGCTTTGTTTCACCTTTACACTTAAACACTGTCGTGTGCCTATACACAGCTCCACCATCAGCAGTTGGTGAGATCTTAATACGATGAGCGATCGAGTCTAGATAATCCGACAATATGTCACCTTCAAAGACTGTGTATTCGACATAAAAATTGTTGACATCAACAACATCAAACTTTTGCTTTGATGATGTGTATGGTACAGCTGCATTACAAACTCGATTAGTAGTGCCGAACCTTTAACTTTACTAGTCGAATAGAAAACAAATACTTAAAAAATGTTCTCAACGGCTTTCAGTAACAAATTCGTTGGAAATCCCTTAGTGAAAGAGCCCCGATCGGTAATACGTGGGTAAAAATAATATTACCAAACGGATTACCGACGGATTTTATGAGGGGGATCATCGGCGGAGATTATCACCAGCTCACTTACCGACGATAGATAATTATATATTTTAACTTTTCTGATTTATTTGGAATCCACTACTAATTTAGTTAAAAATACAAACTCGTTGGTGATTATGTGTTGATGATACTCGTTTTTCTAGTAGTGTAATAGTCACTACTAGAAATTTGGCATTTTCTAACAAGCTTTTCCATTACAAATGCGTAGCAAATTCAGGTTTGCTACGCATTTGCAACAAAACCTTGATGTTGAAAAAAGGCCAGTTGAAAACTATTTGCTACGCATTTACTACGCAATCTTTAACGCATTTACAACAAAAATATGGTTTGTGATGAATTTTCAATGCAATTTCAGTTTAGAGCTTTAAAGTTTTGCAACGCACTTGTGACGCATTTTTTTTCTGTAAAAAATGCGTTGCAAATATGTCTGAATTTGTAACTCATTTTTTTGCGTTGGAAATTTTCGTAACAAATTGACATTTTTCTAGTAGTGAGTGGGTTTCTTACCGTCGCCGTAAACGTGACTCTGGATTGTTCCAACGCCCAAGTCACCTTCTATTGTCGTGATGGATTTGTATACTTCTGGAACTACCTTAGGTGCGAGGTTATGGATGTTACTGAGAATTTTGAAAAGCTTATCAGCAGGAAATGAATTCACGATCTGAACCTCAGTAGAAACAGCTGCCATGATGGATATATATTAGTTGTAGATAAAGTAAGAAACCTGACTTTGTAGTAATTAGATGTGGATGCAAACATTCTTTCGTATTTATAGTGGTTTTAAGATGGGGAAAAGTGTTTCTAATATGTTCAATTTATAGTTAGTTGGACACACAGCACACACATATTGACTACCAACTGCTCCTTGAATTATACCGGCATATTCCATAATAAATATATTACTTCCCCACATGTTGTATTTCTTACTAATTATATATTACATGATATATTATATATAACTCTAATTTGTAACATTTGGCTGCATCAATGGTTGTACCCATTGCTTTAAGTTTTGTTTATGCAGTAAAGGTTGTGCATACCGCTTAAAGTCATGTACCAGTTTTATTGGTACATGACCTCAACTTTTCCAAAAAAGATGGAGACTTTAGAGAGAGAAAGTAGAGAGAGAGCAGCAGAAAAAAGGGCTCCGATGGGTTCCGGCCGCCGGTGATGGCAGAGCCATGATGCCTTTAGACGGAGCTACAACAGTGGTGGTCTAGGTGGTGTCGGGTTGGACAAATAAACAACAGTTGTGGTGCTAGGGTTTGACAAAGGATGATGGTGGTGGTGTTAGGTAAGAGGCGGTGGTTCAGTTGACAACTGTGACGACCACAACGGACCCGATTGCAATAATAGTGACCGCGACGTTTTGAAGGTTTAGGATTCCGGCAAGGCTTCAGTTAATTCCTACGAGTTTTGCGGTAAGCTTCGTTTCGCTTGCATGTTTTATTTTTGTTTAGATCGGTTCCTAACGAATATGATTTGGTGAAACTTGTGATAAGTGTTATTTTCTTGCTCCTCAACGAGAAGCATCTTCTGGCATTCTACTAAATAGTTTACTAATGAAGGATAGGTCTTCAGCCTCCATTTAGAAATGGAATTTAGCAAAAGATAAATTATTTAGGATAAGGTTAAGGTTTTAGCCTTTTTGTTAAGCGAAAGGGGCCTTTCAAATACTGGTTAACTATCCTGTTTTACTTCATGAAGTTGCTGTTGAAAAGTTGTTGAGAGAAAGACCAACGAAGATTGTAAATTTTTGTTAAAAGAGGTGGCAAAATGGGTGGCTTGAATAGCCGATCAAAAGAGTATGCTGGTTTGTTTGTTTTTTATTTGTTAGTACTTTGTAAGCATATACACTAATACACATACAAAAAAAAGTAGATTGGAGTTGTATTCTTATTAGGTTGTAAAAATAGTTTTACCTTGGAAGGTAATTTTTATGAGACCAGGTTTGACTTCTGAGATGAAAAAGATTAAATACCGTGTGTTAGCGGATCTAAGAGGATAGAATAGAACGTGGAGATTGGATTGCATGAGGGGACTGTGGAAACAAGATCAAAAGCTATTGATGATAGCTATGTTGGTTGTTGATGGGAGTCAAAGACTTGGTTAACTCAGTCAACCAAGTTGACTCGGTCAACACAGTAAGTCGGGTGAAAACCCTCTCAAACGATAGGAAGCTAGATAGGTAGTGAGAGTGATAACCGGTTTATTTCGATGATTTTCATGATTGTATATCATTATTTTGAAGGATCAAGAGAATTAAAAAACTGTGTATTGAATTCGAGTTTGGGCTATATTCATGGTTCTTAATATGTTGATTGTACACTAAAGCTTCTTTTGGAAGCTTTATATTTCATACAAAGAGAAGAGAGAGACATGAGAGATAGAGATGCGGATTCGTTTGAGAGAGAGAAACGGTGGAAGGACCAACGTTTACGGTGGTTACTAGGCGGCGCACGGCGGCGCTTTTCACTTATGACGCTACACGACTGACACTCAAATAATCATCGAGGAGGAGTGTATTTCGGTGAAGTATGACGAGTCTCCAACGAAGATCCGGTAAGTCTTCTATTCTGTTGCATGTTACAGTTTCAGTTACATCGGTTCTTGATGTGTCGTTTGAGACTATTCTCGGTGATAAATAATTCTGACAAGAATCCGGTCAAGTTCCGACCAAGCTCCGGTGAACGAAACTCGACCTGCATCTCTTTTTTATTTTTCTATGTGCATATGTAGTCATACGTTTAGTTATGTTGGTTATAAATGTTTGGGAATTAGGTCAAGTGGTTGTAGTCTTGGGTTGAAATTTGTTGATCAAAGTCAAAATAGTTCTGATTTGGTTGCAAAGATGAAGAATACAGAGCTCAACTTGTGAGTAATGTTAGACATGACCAAAGAAGTATAAATAGATTAGAGTCAAGCATTAGTGGAGTGGAAAGAAGTAGAGAGGGTACAAGTAAGTGATACAGATTCCATGGTAGTGGCTGATGGATACAGTAGTCGTTGGAAAGGTAGGTGCAGACTTTCCTTTATCACCAAGCAAAGGCTTTTTGTGATAATAAACTTGAGTTACAATGTATTATGCTTTATAAAGTTAACTACAAATCTTGATTGTAACTTAAGCTATTTATTTTATTAATTAATTAAGTCGACAATTACAGATAAAACTAAGTTCCCTGAATCTGTCACAAGAGTGTATGCAGAGGATCGCTAAAGAATTAGAGTGCAATGAAGCTTCACGAGACGGGGATTTGGCACGAGAGTGTATGCGGAGGATCGCTATAGAATTGGAGTGCAATGAAGCTTCACGATACGGGGATTTGTTGCTACAAGGCGTTCGATTTGCTTTTCGGGTTCATTAGGTACATTTATATATATTATAATTTGCAACATTTGTATGCAACGAGAGTTGTACATTGTGCTATTGTACCAGTTTTGTTAGTATTTTTGTCTAGATAGTTTGGCAGTGGAAAACACATCAGCTCAAGGGGACACGCGTCATTAATCCTCATCGTATGAGAAACCTAAACCATCTTTCTCTCAAAGTCTGGGTAGAGGGAGAGATCGAGAGAAAGAGAATCCGACCACACTCCGGCGGCCGGTGGTATCAATGACGACGGTGACGATAGGGGTAAACGGAAATGAAGATGATCGTCTTTTGAGATTTAGGTTGTACAGTTGTTTTGTAATAAAGTTGTCATTGTCGTGGCTCTGGTGGTGTTTCGCAGCGTGTAAAGCGACTGCCGGTGGCGAAGACGACCTACTGCAGTCGAACATTTGATGGTAAGAATTTTAGATTATGAATATGATTGTTTCTTTTCTTTTCTTTTTTTGGCATACAAATGGTTTGTTGCAAATTTTCGATTTCTTATATATATGTTTTTCTATTTAGATTTGAAGGTAATGCGGTTTATCTGATGTCAATTTTAAGTTTTAACTTTTTCATTTGCTGTTCATTTGACTTTAGTTTAATAGACTTTTTGATTTGGGGGCTAAATCTGATTTATATACCTAACTGAGAGGCTGGGGGATTTTTGTTGATTTGTATTGGGTAGTTGCTAATTAAGTAATTATATAAAGTGACAAGTTGGGAGTTTTTTTAGACTATGAATGACTCATTGTTATGTTGGTCATGCATCAGGCGGTAGGTTAAAAAAGAAATAAACCATTTTTACTATTTTCTTTGGCTGAAACTATATTTGCCCCCCCCCCCCCCTATTACTTTCACTTTCCAGTATTCTATCTCTCATCCTTTCCTTTTTTTAAATCTTTTTTTCCTATATGCAGAACATGAAGTTCACTTGCATTGCATCATTAAAGACAGATAAACGCCACCAGTGGTACTGCCTCTTAAAAAAAAAACTCCCGATGAAGTACTTGGCAATGAGGTACACATAAGTTAACCTTAACCTCTTTTTCTGGCCACTGTATGCAACTTTGTGTTAATGACAGTGTCACTTTTTTTATTAATATATTTTTGTTTCTTTTTTGCCCGATTCAGACTTGTATTCTTAGAGTTCATCTACACGGTGATGGTTGCAAACACAAAGTGAAGAAACTTCTTCAAAAAATTGACGGCATTCTCTCTTTCAGCTGTTCCTTTCATTAAAAAAAGAAAAGAAACTATGTCTTTGACTTTTGAAGTCAAAGAATACTTTTTCGTTTCAAACTTGAATGTAATTATTGGAAAGAAAAAAATGGTACATGTACAAGTAGGTGTTGAATATGGTACAAAAGGGAAGAAGTTTTTGGTGTAGGTATGGGTGGGATATGAAGGTCAAGATTTGTCGGGTTTGACTACACATGTTCAAGATTTGTGACGATGATGAATCTTTAAGTTCGGTTAGCTTAATGAACTAAAGCGGGTAGTTTCATTCATGTGTATAAATGTGATAGCAAGTTTTGTATCATTAATGTGGGCATAATAGAAGAATATTAGTTTGCTTTAGCTTTGCGAAACTGGTTAGAGCGGGTAAACATGCTAAGCTTTGGTCAAACAAGGAGGTATAACATTGAAACCTCCAATGTTTAGAATTTAAACTTGGTTGATTTGAAAAGGATTGTCAAGACAACGTTTATGATGGGCTCAATTTGTATGCCCCCGCCGCAACGCGGCGGGCCTCTTATCTAGTTATATTTAATTTATTTATTTATTTATTTAGTTTAATATATATAATTAGAGATTAGAGAGTGAGTATAAATAGTATTTTGATTTTTATAATAATATATATAATTTCTTTTTGATGAATAGTAATTTAATTTAATTCTCATCATAACATATAATAGAGTTACTTTTTTCATATTTTTATCATTTCAATAATATAATTTTATTAATATTATATAAAAATTTATATCGAGATAGTTGGTAAACGGGCAACAAGTTGCGCCGTTGCGCCGCTACCTCTTTTTGAATAGCAAAACTAAGCGTTTTAAAAACTACGTCCATAGATCTCGGGTTCATAACATTACTATGCATGACCCTTTGAACTCGACTAAGTAGGTCCACAGCCTCTGGCGCCAGGAAACCAAAAGTATCAAAAGCAAATGGGATAAACACGTGCTGGTTGTCAAGGCACGTTTTCTCATGCTTAATCACTTTACCCGATGCAGCCTTTAAAGCAATCTGGCCCACTGTGAAAACACTACTCCCTAAGCCCACAAGCGGGGAAACCCCTGTTAGATCCACACAGGCGTGTTTTCCTCCTACCCATCCAAAGACCAGAATGTCGGCTGGTCGAAGGGTAGATCTCCCTTCCAACGGGTCTGTTAAGAAATTAACGGGTGCCTCTTTCTTAGCAGAAATACCAGCGCACCTGAATATGTCAAAAAGGACATCCCTAACCAAATCATGTCGGTATTTGAACCACGGGAGCTCTCTACAATGGACCGCATGCTCACCAAAAGAATCCAAACACGCCTTATGACAAACTGGGCATACCTCATCAACTGGGAATAAAGGAATCATAAGGCGATACTTAAGGATAGTACAGTACTCCACAGGCGACATATGCTGGCCTAGCCCATCTATAGGTATAGCAAGAAGAAAATCTTGTGCATGTGGTACTCGGAGACACTCAAAAACGGCTTTTTTGTCTAACGGTCAAGTCAAACTGCACTTCGATTTCATGGACAATTTTACTAAAAAGAGCACTCGCCAATGCATGTTGGGCTTTAGGGGGGCGGTGTCCTTATTAGTGAAACCGCTGAAGTCAAAGCTTGGAATCGTATCACGAAGACAAGCCAAAGCACAAACATAATCAGAATCCATACCGCATATGCCACTGTCTCTTAAAATGTGGTCCTGTAGCACCCACGATTGGGCCCTCGATGCCACAAAAGCGTAGGATGAAGCCTCTACAGCCGAATACAACCCCAAACCTCCAAACCTAATAGGTAAAGAAGCAAGTCGCCACTGGAGGTCTCCAAAAAAAGGACCTCCATAAACCACCAATTCCTCGATCGCCTCACGCAAACCTTTGTCAAAGAACAACGCTACATCTTCCATGTGTACAGGTTGGCATGTCCTCAAGCCAAAGAAAAGTTTGGCAATGCCCATACAGGATCGAAGCAAGAGTAGTTCACTCTGCGGGTCACCTAATTTCGGTAGAAGACGCATCAAATCTACTGCCTTAGCAGCTCTTTTCTTTGCCAAACCCCTAATAAAGCTTGTGTCTCTACTAACAGCTCCCCCAAGAAGCTTCACCCCCACTAATGGCCTCCCGATGTCCTTAGGAAATAACCCTTCACGAAACTTGCTACAATCACAAGAAGGCCAAAATAGCTCAGTTTTCTTAATATTAAGTTCAAGACCCAATGTTGGACCCGACACCCTAATGATGTCCAACACTCTAGCCACCTCTTCTGAACCTCCAATGATAGTCCCATCATCAAGATACCAAGCCTGAAGGAGAAGCTTGCATTTGTCTCTAATCTGATGCACAAGGGGGTGCAAAACAAGAGCGAAAAGAAGTGGTCCCAATAGGTCCCCTTGCTGAACTCCCGTGGTAGACCAAATGTGCCCATCTCCAAAATACAATCTTGCTGGCTGTCCATACAGAAATTCCACCCACAAAGAAATAGAGGGGCACCTCATCCTGACCTCATGTAGTAAGGCTGATCTATCCACCTGGTTAAAAGTATTAGAAAAATCTACCGTAAGCATTGCAAGAGACCCATCCGTGTGACGTTCACTTAGAACCCTATTGACGCTGTGTAAAATGGCCTCAGCGCCACCCGACACGCCGACCCCAAACTGAAAATCATTTAGGTATTTGGTCATTTCTTTACCAACACCCTTCATAGCAACCTTGGAAACCAAACGCCTCCATATAGTACCCACTGCAATAGGTCTAATCCCATTGTCAGGTTTTAAAAGCGGTGTAAGGGGAGCAGACGCGACAAACTCTGCCAAACACAATGGGCATTTCCCCCTAGCCATAAGTTGACTATCGCAGTAATAGCGCATAAGAGATCAGTGGCAATAGCAGACCCCTCTCCACATAAAGCATCCAAAATGTGTTGTGCCCTCAAGCCATCCCTCCCACATGAGGTTCCTTTAGGAAACGATTTAATGCAGCAAAGAACATTATCCACCTCTACGACAAGGGGAGGCTCAGAATATATAGTACCTGGCATAGATGGAGGTTCTCTGTACGGGTGTTTAGCCTCTAAAGCCTGTACGGTATTATCATTGTACGGAGCAACACCGGATGAACATAACACCGGATGAATATAATAGATTATTTTTATATTTAATTTTAACCTATATTTCTTTAATTTTAACTTTTAATGATTTTCTTTTTATTAAATATTATATATATATATATATATATATATATAAAGGGAGTTTGAATAGTATTTTGATTTTTATAATAATATATAATATAGTCGCTTTTTTCGTATTTTTATCATTTCAATATTATAATAGATTATTATTTTTACTTTTAATCTTAAATATTTTTCATTTAATTTTAACTTTTAATGATTTTTTTTTAATATTATTGATACTCTCTGAACAACATCGGTACTGGTATCGTATAACATCGGTATATTTTTTTATTATTAATGTCATCATGTGCCTCTTTTTTATTATTAGTATTATTATTAATATTATTATTACTATTATTATTATATGATTATTATTATTGCTATTATTATTATTATTATTATTATTATATGTAATTGGAAATTGGAAAATGAGTATGAATAGTAACTTTATTTTTCCAATAATATATAGTTTTTTTTCTTCATATTTTATTTTTTTAATACTACAATAGATTCTATTATACATATTATTATTTACATTTAGTTGTACCGCTATCATGCCAAAAAGAACCGAAATCAACCGAATAATATATGTATCGATACCAGTATATTTATATTGTTTTTGCTTTTGATATACTGATAGTGTATCGCTACTATACCGTACCGAACAACATCGGTACCGGTATTTATTTGTGTGGTTTATGTTTGGTAATTAATTTTGTGTCGCAACTGTAGTCAACCGAACTAAAATCGAAAGAACAATATTGGTATGGGTACCGATACTTATTTTTATTGTTTTTACTTTTGATAAACTGGCGTATCCTACAGAACAACATTGTTACGTGTACTTGTATTCATTTTTATGATTTTCAGTTTCGATAATTTTCATTTATACAACTCTGTCTGCTATGATATACAAATATCATTACAAGTACCGTGACGATCTGAGCTAAGCGATACCATTTGGACAACATCGTTGTCGGTACTGGTGTTCGCTTTTTAAGTTTTCAATTAATATAAAACATGTGTTGATTTCTATACCGAGTGCATACATCGTACCAGTACTATAACGAACCTAAGCGATACTAATCGGATGGACACGATAACGTACTGCCTCAATACGCAGTGAAACAACCTAGTTATATATTGTTAACGAGCAAACATGAATAGTAACTTCATTTTTCTAAAAATATGTAGCTTTTTAATATTATATTATTTAATATTATAATATTTATTTTAAGTTTTAACATATTTTTATTTTATATTACTGTTTTTAAAACTATATTTCCTTTCTCATTTATTTTATGCTTTTATTAATTATTTTTCCTTTTTTATATATCATATTTATTTTATCATTTAATTTGATATTTATTTAATAACCTACGTGCGTTAATTTGTTTCTAAAAATTATATATATAGTTGTGTTTAATTTTTTTCCTCGATACTTTATTTTTATAATAATATATAGCTTTTTAATATTATATTATTTAATATTATAATAGTTTATTATAATATTTATTTTAATTTTTAACATATTTTTATTTTATTTTACTGTTTTTAAAACTATATTTCCTTTCTCATGTATGTTTTGCTTTTATTAATTATTTTCCTTTTTGTATATCATATTTCATTTATCATTTAATTTGATATTTATTTAATAACCTACATTCGTTATTGTGTTTGTTATTTTGTTTCTAAAAATTAAGTATGTAGTTGTGTTTAATTTTTTTCCTCGATATTCCAGTATGAATTTTATTAAAAATGAAGCTGTATTCAAAATAGAGTATTTATTTGGTGTAGTAAAATAGTATGATGATAAACTAAACGGATTTTGATGGTTTGTCTTTCTAAATAACATGCTTCATTATTTTCAAACAACGTTTGTTTTACATTATTATTTGCTCTGTATCGTCGCAACGCGCGACGTCACCAAAACTATGTACTTTTAAACTAGTAGGATATCCACGCGTTTCGTTGCGGGCTTCTGGTCATTATCAATCAGGTTCATTGCGCTATCAGTATGATGATGGCACTCGGCATAGCAAGCGACACGTGTTTTACATCAATTAAAAAACAATAAAAATGAATATGCATACCGGTACTGGTATCGTACTGAAACTCGATATAGCTTATGATATCAAAAAAATAATTTATTGCGAATATAACTTTGTGTTTAACAAATTCTATAACACCACGTTGAGAAAACTATAAAAACAACTACATATGACCTGTTGGAATATAAGTTTTATAGAATTGTATGTAAATTGGGGTGCAAACGAGCCGAGCCGAGCCCGAGCTCGTTTATTATCTATTAATTAGTATATTAAATAAAAATAATATAAATAATAGACTTTTTAGGCTTGCGAGCTCGATAAGTAAAGCTCGGGCTCGGGCTCGTTTACTAAATAAGCTTATTTTTAGGTTCGAGATCGGCTTGTAAACAAGTTTAAATAAGCTCGGCTCGACTCGGCTCGTTTACACTAAGGCTCGACGAGCCTAACGAGCGTCACTTGTGAGGCTCGAGCTCGGGCTCGATAAACAAACGAGCTTTGTTTTAAGGCTCAAGCTCGGCTCGGGCTCGATAAGGCTCGGCTCGTTTCGAGCTTTTTCTCGAGCCGATCTCGAGTAGCTCGCGAGCCGCTTAGCTCGTTTGCACCCCTATATGTAATAATAAGCACATGAAAGTGGTATATTCGGAATTTTGAAGACCTTGTATTATATTAATAAAAATCGGAAAAAAAAATAATCGACTTTAGTTTATTAAGTAAACTATTATAATGATGAAATAATCGACTTGACCCGACTCTAAGGCATAAATTAATATCCAGTTTTTTTTATTTAGATCAGTTTTATAAAGAGAAAACGATATATAAAATAAATATCAATGGTGTGCATCACGTAAAAATTGATTACAACTTTTAGTATTTAATCAAGTGTAGAGATAGAAAAAAATTGTAAAACGTTACATATTTTTAAATGTGTTGAGCACCTAAAAAATATGTTGACAGAAATAAAGTATTTATCCAATTAAGATTATGAGGGTAACTAACTAATATGTATTCTGAGTGGTTTGAGTAAAGAAACTTTTAGTTCAATGCATTATACTTACTATTTGGTAGGTAATTTTAAGGTTTCGTAACGATACGTTGTTTGATAGGGGGGTCGGGGGGAGGGGCAGTGGCTTCTGTTTTTTGTTAGGAGCGAATTTAAAAGAGTAGAAGATGAATTACAAACTTGTTACATATGATAAGATTTGTTTATTTTACACTTTTCTATAAGGTCACTAGCATTTTAGTTTTATAAAATTTGGAGGTTGAAGTAGATTTTATTTTTATAAAACTGATGTATATAAAAAATGGAAATTAATTTTTGTCTTACTTTATAAAATTTAAAAGATCCTTCACCATAATAGAAAAAAATAACTGAGTTAGTGGTTGTATGAAAATTTATAAAAATTATGTGACAAAACTATTAATTTTTTATAAGAAGTATATTATGTTTTATATATATGTGATAAAATTAATTAAATAAAAGAATTTTAAAAGAATCTAAGTAAATTGCCAAAATCATCCCTGAGGTTTTATATTTGTCAGTTTCATCCAAATATTCTTCAACTTAACAGAAAAAGTAAACTAAGTTAGTGGTTTGGATGAAAATAGCAAAAAATGTCATAGGTGAAGGGCTATTTGGCACAAAAAAAAGTCATTTTAGATGAAACTGGCAAACAAACCTAAATCTCAAGGACAATTGTGGCAATTTACTCTTATAAATATATAATAAGTTTGTATATACAAGACATAATACAAAAAAAGGTATAAAAGGCATGACGAATATACCACTATCATGTGCTTATTATTACAACAAGACGTTGGAGAGCCTTCTTACACCCAAGAGTCATTGGGTGATGAGCAACCTGATTACCCGGAAGTTTTGTACAAAAGCGATCAGGTATAAACGTCAATTTATAAATAAAAAAATAAAAAAAAGTATAAACATAATACAAACTGATGTATTGCATTTATTTTATTCTATTACCATGTTCCTAAGTTGTCACCCATACACTTGAATATTAATATTAATCTATATCTATTAATTATTAATCTATATCTATTAATATTAATCTATATCTATTAATCTATATCTATCTATTAATTAAGAAGATGAAATAAACAGTGTTTTTATTTGTGGAGTTTTATGATTGGTAGTGTGGGCGGTTATTTACACATGTCAACATTGTCTTTACCCAACCTCCCCTTTAATCGAATGAGAAGTGTATTCAACAGCGTTTCTTCTCCACCGTCCGCTTCCCGCTTCACATGAAAACCCTAGCCTTTTCCTTAATCTCTCCACCTCCGGCAGTGGCACACAAATTCCGTTTAACTCCAGTATGAACACCAGACAAACACAACCTTGAGGAGTTACGGTTTGGTACGGGATTACGGCGGCTGGAACTTTGTGGATTCCGGCGCATTCCCGTTAACTCCGGCGAGAACCCACTGACCTGAACCAGGTATCAAGATTTATCATCTTCTTTTTATTTAGAATTTTTTATATGGTTTGGGTGGATTTGTTTAACCTTTCTTCTCCGCTTGCCCTTATATACAGAGAATCGCTAATTCCCCATGAACATCAGGATTCAAGAACCATGCACCCCTTCTCCTTCTCCTCCAAGATTCCATCACCAAACCCCTCTGCAAGTGTTCTTTTTTTCTGAAATTTCGAACCCTTTTGTTTTTCCCAAACGGGTCATCTTTAATTTGATGGGGTTTAGGGTTTTTGTATCTGGGTTTTGATTAGATTTTGGTTATTGATCTGGGTTTGTGTTGGGTTTGTTTCTTTGGTGTTTCTTTTTTTATTTATTTATTTATTTTTTTGCATCTTGCTATTACAATATTATAGACTTAAATTTATGAAGTTAAAAGGCTGAAAGGAATTGTAGATTATTAGTCATCGAGTTCGGGTTTAGGTATATGCATTTAGCATCTCTAATCAGGTGCTGGCGAAGAGAATAACAAGGCACGACCATTTCTAAGAAGAGCAATCCCCAATGAGCAACCTTCAAAGAATATGAAATCGGCGTTTTAGATGAACGGGGTTACCGTTTAACCATTTTTCAAATTTATATGCTCATATGAATAGTGGTTTGGATATCAGTGTTGGAAGATCTCTAATTTTTTAGATTTTTTATATGTTTTTTAATATTTTGATTTTCATTTGTACTAGAAAAGATCAACTTTGTTTAGTTAAACAAGTAGCTAATTTGAATTCAGGCTTTCATGAGTTTCTATTTCTATCTTTAAATTTTCAATTGCACTTTTTAAAACTGTGAGAACCCGTCTCAGAAAAACTCACAGACCCGTCAATTCCTAGCTAACCAATGTGTAAAGGTAGAAAACAGTTCGAACACCAGAACTCTAATTATACCAAAAGACTAAAAAACATGAATTTGATTGTTCTTGGATTCTGATTGGTGTAAATATGGACAGACTCGACGTGTTGGATACTAGATAAATGTTTAAGATGGGTCACAATGGATTAACGGGTGACCCGTCAGCATTTTTTACCTTTTATTTGTAATTCTAATCATAAGTAATATATCAGATATGACGACGAAAACAACTAATTTTAGTTTTACTTGATTTGACCTGTTATTTATTTGTTAATAATCTTTGATAAAGGTTTCTTAAATGGTCTAAAAATATATACAGGGAGCAAAACATCTAGCTAGACCACCAACATTATCCGATGTTCTTCATAGTTCTTTACAACAAGCAAAAACACATCAAAATTCATAAAGCGAAGAAGGTCAGAGTTTAGATTCCAATGAAAGAGGAATAAAAAGAACTCTGGTTCCTGAAGAACGTTCTGATGAAAATCCGAATGACCCAAAGGCGTTTGTAAAGCTCAACAGAACCATAAATGTTAGTATTTTTTTTTATTTTTCTTCATCTTTATAAAAACTTTGGTTAATAAAGCAATCTTTTTAACTTTTTACTAGCTTTAAATGATTCAAGATTGTGGTATCAATGGCAAAAAGAGCAGGAATTTTAGCTAAAGAAATAAAGTCGATGAAATCAGATCTTTGTTTTATGGAAGAAAGACGCAACATTCTTGAGGAAGAAAACCGGCTGCTTAGAGACAGGTTTAAGGAGTTGCACCTTGGAGTAGGATGATCTGGTATGTATAATCCACATGAGTAACGGGTCCGGATTTAAACAGGTCATTTCCTGTGCAAGTCAAACGCGTTGGGTTGCAAACATTTTTTGGTTCTTTTTTATTGTTGCAAGAATAATCTAAATCTTTAACTAAAAACGAATTAAGAGGTAGCAAAATGGACGGCTAAGGCAGGTTGACTGCCAAGTTGGTTCGAATTTAGCCACTGAAATCTTTTTTAGATGGTGAGGTGGGGTGGGAAAGGGGTGTGGGTATAAATAGGCCACATTTTGTATGAGTAACGGGTCGGGTAGCAGACATATTTTTTATTTTATTTTTGTTATTACAAAACGAAAATAAATCTTTAAATAAAATTTATTTTAGAGATAATTAAATGGACGCTTACAGTGGGTTCAGGTTTAAGCAGTTTAATCTTTTCTGGGTGGGTCAGGTGAGGTGGGTAACGGGTTCAGGATTTCAAGTTTATATAGAGGCCGATTTTTTGTATGAGTCGTGTTGGGTGGCGAACATAGTTTTGTTCTTTCTTATTATTCTAAAAATAATGCAACCCTTTGAATAAAAATGATTTAAGAGGGTAGTCAGATGGATGGGAAGGGCTGACTGGCAATGGGGTTCAGGTTTAAACAATGCGCCCACGGGGTTGGGTTTGACAATATGAATCTCTATATACTATACAGATTCAGGAGGTTGTAAGCATTAACAATAAGATCTGGACGACTTTCAACCCATTTTACTCATTTTGACTTGACCCATTTGAGATAATACAACGCAATTCAGCCAATCTTGGACGGCCACTGGAAAATGTTTTTCTGTGCAGATGAGGCATCAGATATCCTCTTACCGTAAAACTCTCAAAATCATGCTCCCAAAGATAACTGCAGGTTGTTCTCTATCTAATATATTAGATCAATGTATGGTATGTTTTGTCACATGTATATTACTTTAAAACATCTCTGATTTTGTTATTGACCCAATATTAATCCTCTTTGTGCCTCACAGTATTACCCTTTAATTAATATTTAACAACTAAATTATTGTTTTGATTAGGTATTAATTTTAATAATATATAATATAATAAACTATATTTAAAGTATACTGAATTAAAGTATTAGTTTGGCTTGACTACTTTTTACAAATATGTTTTTTTTTACATTAATAAACTACTGGGCCAAACTTTCAATCATGGTTCTAGAAAACAAAACCAAATCAAATGGGGTGTGAGTTTTAGTTTGGTTTCTGAATGTTGGTTTCTTTGTTTTGAACATTATAGCTTATAATTGGTTTGCTAAAATATACAGGTCAAGGCATTAGCGACCCAAAGAAGACTAGGTACTAGGTGCCCGGACGCGTGAAGAAAAAAACATTTGTGATCTATGTAAATGTTAAAACGCTCAGCTTTTTTTTTTATCAATTTCATTAGTATAAGTAAAATGTTCAACCGAGAACGATTCGGTTTAGTGCGCCGCAACGCGTGCGTGGGTATAGACCTAGTTATATATAAGATTTAAATGTTGTCACCCGTACAGTTAAATTCAAAATCTACGATGTTGAAAAAAATTCAAAATATACGATGTTGAAAGTTCGAAAGTAAAAAATCTAAAGTTAATATAACACTAACATCCATGTTAAAGTTAGAAAAGTAAAAAATCTAAAGTTAATTAATATAATATACTAGCATCTTTCGGTTTGTTTTTAAAATATATGGAAACTGAATTTAATTAAAAAATCTACCTCGCAAATGAGGTGGATTTACTGGCACACAAAGTTAAACCTGATTAAAAAATAAAAAAAACAGGGTTAGGGAAATGTTGAGAGAAGCTAATATTTAGGATAAGATAAAAGATGGGAGACTGGAATGGTTTGGGTATGTGAGGAGAAAGTAGATCGGTAGCGCCACTTAGAGTAGTGGAAACCCTCACTATGGAGGAGAGGGTAGAGGTAGACCTAAATTGATTTGGGATGAACAGATTAGGCAGGATTTGATAAAGTTGCACATCTAGTAAAAGATGGTCCAGGATATGAGGTTATGGGGGCTTAGGATTAAGGCTAATGACTTTAGGGGAGGGCACAGATATATCTTGTCCACCAAATTTTGTGAGAGTCTTCTCTATGTTATAAATAGTGGGTATGAGGGGTTGTGATTGGATGAGAGAGCAAATGTTACTGTTCATTTCTAAATATGAAAAAACATTGTTTGCCCCTATAAATTTTTTAATATTTTTAGGAAGTGGTTGTGAGTAGAGAAGAAAGGAGGGTAATGATAAAGGTATAAAAAGTATTATTTAATTAAAAAGGGAAGAGAAAGTATTGATTTTTAATGTAATTATAGAGATGGAGATGGTGGATAGGATGCGATTGCTCTTTGATATACATACATTTTAGGTGAACTTTGCAAGTAATTGTGCAAGTAATTGTGACTGATATCATAGGTAGTTTTCTATTTCTATACATCTAGTTTTGTTGCGTGTCTACTATTTATTTGAAGCTAGAGTGTCTTTAAACACAGTCTCTTTATCTCATGGATGATAAAACTAAGATTTACTTATATCATACCCTACTATATCTTACTAATAACTTTAATATTTGTTGTTGCATCAACTTAATAAATTAAATTAAGAATTTAGAAGTTCATTTAACTAAGCACTATTTTGTTACAATCTCACACACTTTTTTTTTATCTTTGGTCCAAATATGAAGAAATTGTTTTTTTAGAAAAGAGTTTGATGGGGTCAGTCAAAAGGTTTTAACCAAAATTTTTAAAGGGTGATCGAGATTTTTGTCTAAAAAAAATAGACTAATTTTTTAAAGGGCTTCTTGGTGAAAAGGTGTGCCGCTGCCCATCTTGGACTTTCATTTTTCAATCCAACCCAACTCTTATTTTCCAATCCAACCCAACTCATTTCAACCCGTAGTATAAATAAAACATTTTAATCGAAACCCGTCTTGACCCAATACCCATGTTAACCATCTTGTCACCTCTACCCAAATTACAACTTAATAGTTATGAGTAGTCAAATTGGTGCCACTTCTAACAAAGACCCACTTCCAAAGCAAGAAAACATTATGAAAATCAACCCATCACACAATACACAAACCAATTTCAAAACTATTCTTCAACATAACAAGATCTGTGTAAAAAAATATTAATCCCAAAAGACTGAGTTTGAAACTAAAATACAATGTATTCCAAGATACAAAATACACTTTTTATGTTTCACTTATTACTTGTAATAATCCTCAGTACCGCGATGAATTCCAATTCAAAATCGGGTTTTTCCTACCTCATTCCTCAAATCTGCCCTATTCGAAAACATTACACAAATAAAATGGGGATTAAACCGGATTTAATGTCACACCCCCTAGATGAAATTGGCCCTCTTCAGAAACCTTATCAATTTGCAATAATGAGGCCATATTGACTCGATGTAGTCCAAATACTTATCAACGATCCATTCTTGAACGCGTTTCCATATTTCTTTGTAGCCTAAGTTCCTAAAGTTCACCACAGGCAGCCATAAACGAGCACGTATAGTTTCTTTGAGCTCCCCACTAAGGATATAATTGTAATAAACGGGCAAGTTTTTTACCACGTTGACCGATTGCTTGAAGCTGTAAACGTAGAGTAGGCATAACCCTTGAACAATCTTGATGTAAAGCGCAACTAGCACTGGCCCGCATATCCATAAAGGAGTCAATTCCTTTGCAACTTCGGGTCCGTATTTCATGTTGACTGCTAGGTACATGGGTATGCTGTAAATCAAATAACTATTAATAAAATGAAGAGAAGTGCGTAAAATTATTCGAAATGGATCGTAGTTATAGGTCAGAAACAAAATGGTAATAATGATTCGGCTCAACCTCAAAAGTTAGATGTTGCAATTTTGACCCGTTGAGGGTTGGGCCGAATGGCACGAGCTATTCCCATTTTGTTTTGACCTATATGGGTCTCAAGTCACTTATTCATGTCATAAAACCTCCTAAATTATTTTATCTAAATATATTTAGATTATACTAAAATATTGTGAACTTCTATATTTTGACATACCAATTCTCTATAAGAACTTGGGACAAAAAGTGTTTTGGGTCAACCTAACATCGACATTACACGTTTAGTACGTACCCAAACCGCTCATTTTACGACATCTACCAACTGTTCCGCTTAATAATTTCGCATTTAGAGATTTAAGACTGGAAGTAGACATTCTATTCCATTAACTAAAAATAAAATATGATTTTTTTTCAGGCATAGAAAATATTGATAATAGTAGCTTAAAAAGCAGGTAAGTTTGGCCAAACGAATTACGACTTATGAGGCGACCCAGAGTGTATTTTTATTGAAAAAAACCTCCTAAATCACTATATTTATAAATTTAAATTATTATAGAAATAACATAACCTTTGTTATAATTCACACGCTAGCCCTTGTAAAGAAATTTATTCGTTTTAATCTGTTACCCAACCCATCCGATATGCCCATTCTGCCATCTCTAAAGAAGGCTATTATTCATAGAAGACTTCATCAAATAAAAGCTATAACTTGGGGTGCATACGACCTTGGTTTTAAATTGCATGATGCGCTCCGATGCGTTTGGTCCAGAAATCTGATGTGTGATGCGAGCGCATTTATAAAAAAATTATTTATACGTAACAAGTTATAAAAAAAAACTTAAACTAAAACAACTGACGTAATAAGAAGATAAGAGTTGTGCTTTTGGTTCAAACAAAGTATACCAAAATATTTCTAGAACCACAAAAAGTGTTTAGGATCCGTAATGGTCCAAATCAAGCATACCAAGATATTAACTATTGAAAAAAAACCCAACCCATTTCATAAAATCTGGAAAAAAACATAACAAACAAAGGTGCGTTCATCGGAGCACATTATGCGAAAACGGCGCAATATTCTCACATCACATAAACGCAACTCATCAGTTGTGGCAATGCGCTCTCATCAGCGCATTGAGTGCATCACGCATTATGCGCGCATTTTAAATCCAAGCATACGACCAATAAAAGTGGTAATAAGTATACACCCACTTACAATATTATTGGAGGCGTCTTTATTGCCGGATCCATACCCAAAAATCCACGCCAAACAGCTTTCAAAAACGAACTTCTTCCACCATTTCGAATCTTACGGTCCATTTCCGCCGTTTCGTTTGAAAACGGGCCCTCCTCCAATGTTCCATCTGGTATTTGACTTTGTGAAGGTGCGCGTAACAAACTCAACCAACTTCTAAATAGTTGTTGTATGGCTAAAGACCGAACAGCTGTCTCGTCCGTATTAGAGGTTTCGGTAGTGTGATTGTTCTTCACGTTTGATGATTCAGCTAATGTTTCGTTGGGATCCTTTGGTACGTAGGAAAGTTTGATCGGATTTTTAGTTGACTTTGACCCTTTATCTCGGTCTCCTGATTCATCGTTCTGTACATTACCTTTAAAAGATAATATTTTTAATGATTTCCTATTTGACACCTTTACACTGTTTCAAAATAAGTACATTAGTATAGAAAGCTCGGAAGAGAATAAAGAAGAATTTATAGATACTTACCGTAAACAAGATCTTTGCTTCAGTAAAGTAATATCTGTCCTTCTAACAATTGGGAATGTTACTAAGTTATTGTTAGATTCAGTCCTCTTCTTTAAAGACAAAGGTCTTGGAGTAGTATATGAACCCTTCAAACGAAAATGTAAAAGATCCATTAGAAGATATGTATCATGTTCCCATGAGATAATGGTACATCCATAAGATGGTTCCCGTTCACATAAACTGAAATATAAACAAAAGCCGACGACCCAATTGAGGCGCGCGAAGCGCTCGCCTAGGTGCCCAAGCGTAGGCATGTAGCCATACCGCCTTGCGTCCATCAAAGCGCTTCAGCCAATTCCGTTCTGAACAGTAAAACTGTTCAGAAAAATCAGCCTAAACCTTAGTTCTAAAAAGCATGTTGCAATGCGTTTTGATCCGAATTGTAGATGCATGATGCACATTGTGCGAAATCAAGAACGCGAGAAGTTAGTTATTGAAAGAATACTTAAAAATACATTTATAGATAATATTTTAACTTGTTAATTTTTGGGTTATTGGATTTTATCACCCCCAACTATTGGCTATTGGCCGTTGCCACCCTCAACTATCACTTTGACGCCCGTCATCCCCAACTTAACACTTAGTGTGTTCTGTCTCCACGTCGTTAACTAATCACTAACTTTTGATCTTGTTACTATACTTTTGAGGTGTCCTAAGATCCCTAAAACCTTCCTAAGATATCTATGACACCCCCAAAAGTATAGTACCAAGATCAAAAGTTAGTGATCAGTTAACGATGTGGTGACAGAACACACTAAGTGTTAAGTTGGGGGGTGACGGGCGTCAAAGTGATAGTTAGGGGTGATAAAATCCAATAACCCTTAATTTTTAAACACTAAATATAAAAAACTCTCATTATCTTTGGTTAGATCTGTTTATATAATACCATTGCAATCGACAGTCTAATTTGTTAAAATACTGGTCAACTGATAAGAGGCTGCATCACACTTAATATCGCACCATGTGAAACGCGCATCACTCGATGCCATCTCATCACCACATCATGTGATGCACGCATTATGCACTACTGATGTACGCATTTTAAAACCAAGGCCTAAACTAGCCCTACACCATGTCTAAAACCTCGCTTTTTAGGCGCCCCTTGCGCTTTCGACTACCTAGATACGCTGGCACAAAAACAAAGAAAAGTCAAGAGTTTCTTTTACCTGAACCTGGTGGGATACTAATGCCATCATCCCCTTGTAAAGCAAGCACCCTAACGTTTATATACCAACATCATACACAACACCTGCAAATGTAACACCTGAACCTTGGTTTATAAAAGTGTGAAGCGCACAAAAGCAACAAGGTACAAAATCAAAGCGCAAAAGCGGCGGGCTTTTCGTACACGAGGCGCAAGGTGCTTATATATATTTTTATGTATATCCTATAGGTATTTAGCATCCCTTACTCAAAATATAGTGATAAACAAGGTTTATATATGATTTAATGTATAAATCACTTAATGTACAACCATTTTAGCTACAAAAAGCGCGCGTCGCAGTGGAATTTTTTCCAAAAATGCTCGCTTTTTGTACAGATCTCGCCTTATGTCACACACGGCGCAGCTCTTTGCGCCTAGGGTCGCTTTGCGCTTAAGCGCGCTTAAAACGCGCTCTTTAAAACCACATGAAACCATTTGAACTATTCTCAATTAAACATAGTTCTTTAACAACCATCAATCCAATGAAAGAAAATTGCATATTCCACCAGACCCAAAATCCAAATGTACCAATTATCATACCATTATTATTATTATTATTATGAATCCAATCAAAGAAAATTGCAAATTCCACCAAACCCATATCAAATTGGAAACTTCTAGAACTCCGGAATATCAAGCTACACCTATAAACATGAATATTGAACTATAAAATGAATTATGAACAAGCAATCAAATAAAGTCAAAATTTTACGACCTGCGTCGCTGAGTTTGAAGATACCTAAAATTCAAACGAATTGAAAACTTTATTCATGAAAAGCTGATTCGTAGCATACGAAAGATAACTGAAAAGTGTCTTGATTGAGAAGCGATGATGAATTGTTGTGGATAAGACGTACGGATGAGGGTGGAGATGATTTGACCAAGATGTGATGGTGAATTTGTAGAAAAATAGTAGCTTTATGTGTTATCTTCCAATGGAGTTCTGAGAGGATAAAGGGAGGATGATGATGATGATGATGATGATGATGATGATGAAAATGGTGAAAATTTAGGGTTTAAAGCCATTTTTTCCATAGTTTCTTTTTAAGCTAATAAAAGGTCATAGGCGGTTGGTAATTGTTTTTTTTTTTTTTTTTTCTTTCATTCTTTCCTTTTCTTTTTCTCATTAACCTAGATAAAATTTTCAACAGAGTCATTTTCTTAGAAGGCTGTTAAGAAATTTATTTCTACTAGTGAACACAGTCATTTTTTAGAAGGGTGTTAAGAAATTTATTTCTACTAGTTATTTACATGTAGGTCCATGTAAAGGAGAATGGTGGTTTTTCTTGGAATTGGTCCAGACATCCTGAGTTGGCCATTGAGGTTAGGGAGTGGCAGAAGTGCCAAGACGTGCTCAACCTGGTTTCGCTTTCCAACATCAAAGACTCTTGGTTCTGGAACGATGGTGACTCGGGTGATTTTTCGGTGAGAGCCATTAAAAAGGTGTTTGCTAAGGATAGAGGGGATAGTCTTCTCCCTGTTTTTATTTGAAGCAAATGGGTGTCTCTTAAATGCAACATTATGGCCTCGAGAGGTAACCTGGACAGATTAGTACGAGAGTTAATTTAAGGAAAAGGAACGTTAACATATCTTCGGTTATGTGTCTATTCTGTGATACTTATGAGGAGACGGTGGATCATCTCTTTTCTGCTTGCGAGGCGGCTAACTGGGTTTGGTCGGGATTTAGTGCTTGGTGTAACATCCCTCCCATTTTCATCTTTGATTTCAAAGACATTACGGAGATTCAAAATTTCTCTCAGTTTAGCAAGAAAGCGAAGAAGATAATTCACGGTTTAGTGATCATTACGTGTTGGTGTATTTGGAAAGGAAGGAACGAGTTGGTTTTCAATCAAGTTAAACGGAGTCCGCAACATATCTTAGGGGATATTAAGTCAAGGGGTTTTGATACGGATCCGGACTCGCCCGAAGATGAGGATCAAGGACCTGACCCGGCAACCCGTGGCTAGGATCGGCGCTGGTTCTTTATCAACATCCAACCAACCATTTATGTTTTATTTATTTCCAGTCATTATCTTTTTCTTAGTTATTGTATCTCTGTTTCCAAGTTTATCTTTTAAAAACTCTATTTAAGAATTATAACCCTTGGTTGGATGTTAGGCTATTTGTTTTGAATAAAGAAAAGTTTTCTTTTAGAACAGAATTGTTCTTTGTCGTTCCGGTTGGCCGGAGGCAGGTTATCACGCTAGAGTTCTAGCGTCCACTCGTATACGAATCCGTATCAAGTGGTATTGTAACAACTGTTACTAAAATCGATAATTAGGATGATAATTAGTCAATAAGAAAACCTTAATTAAGACACCCAAGTAATTCTGCACTAGCCCTAAAATTTTCAGGACAATCGGAATCAGGATCAGGACCCCTAAAACTCAACGGGGGTAAACCCTAGTTGGACGTTTATCTAAATTAAACGTTGTGTAAATCTGATTGGTCAATTTCACTGACTCAGCTAGGCTAGTCCCACGCGTGGCAACCTATAGTCGGTTTATACCCTTTACAGACCGTAAAGGGTTAGGCTTACGGTCCGTAAGCGATCCCAAATTCGTGTATAAATAGCAGACATTGGCACTTGATTTCTGTGCTTGAAACGACGGAAATTCTCTGAACGTACGTCGATTTATATACAAATCAGTTCACAACACACACACCACGAGGTGCTGCCGCAATCAGGGTAATAACTCGATCGCTATTACGATTCAACGTCCGATCGATCATAACTATCCAACGATTGTCTAAGTGCTGCTCAAATTGAGCTTCTACTTTGATTATTCGTCGTGATTTCGACTTGAATATCTGAGTGCTGTTCGAATTCGGACTATGCTCTGTTATTCGTTGTGAATCCGATTGAATTATTAAGTAATTGCACTTGTTAATCATTGTGAGGGTTTGATCTCGTGAATTGACGTAACTGCTGTATTAAGTTACTAACCTATTGTGTGTGCATTATTATTAAATTAGGTTAAATCAAGGCTAATCAGTAGGTTTATACCTTGCCCGTTAAATCTGCAATGTGAGTCATTCCTCTTTTATAAACTCTTTTCTCACAGTTTGTGAGTCAACTGTTTTACAATACTCCAAATTATTTTCAAAATGTTATAATTACAGGGATTAAGTCGTGGTTATCTTGACCGCTGGTTAGTGGGGTATTGTGCACATTACTAATTTCTCACAGTTAGGCAATAAGCCCTAACATGGGTTAGGCTAATAAGACCTAACAGTGACAAAACGTCACTAATTGGGTGACTGGACCCAATAGTGGTATGACCATCGTCACACGGGTGGCAAGACCAGATATTAATTAAGATACTGCCATAGTAATCGCTCTTATGCTGTAATTTATAACTATGTGTCATTTTATAAAACCTGAATGAACTCACTCAGTATTTCCCCGCTGACAAAACCTTTTTACAACATGTTTCAGGTGACATACTGTGATTTCAGTACACGTGCTACGAAGCACCAACAAGCTTGAAATAGTGGCTCAATTAAATAAATAAACATGTTTGTAAAATAATGAAATTATGAGGTTACGGGATTTATCCTGAAATGTAAATAAATAATATTCGGGCATTTTTCAAGTTTAAAACGATCATGTTAAGACTTCCGCTATAAAAATAAATACCACGGGATTTTCTGTCCCGCGGCTCCTGAAACGGGTCAAACCGGGTCGAGGGCCGTGACAGAAAAAGGTGGTATCAGAGCCACTGATCAAGCCACTGATTTAAGCCAATTAAGTATTTGGGGAATACTAAATTTATTAATTGCTATTCTGTGATTATCTGCTTTATCTGACTAATCATGGACAGATCTGTATATACTAGTCAATGTAGCAAATAATACAAATTCTTAAAAATAATTTGACTTAAGTTTTAGTATTTTTAATATCTACAGTCTAGAAGTTTTATTCGGGAGATCATAAAATTTACAAATAAAACCTAGGGTGTTTTAAATTTTCAGTAGTTTTGGTAAATACCCAGCATGAGATAATATTTCTATAAAATTTTGTCATAAATTTTAACCTAGTAATTATGTGTATTTTGCTATACAGCATGAGTGACTTGTCTGATGCCCTTCAGAACTTAAATCTCTATCCAGTAAGAATAGAAGTTTCCAGAGATTTCAATAGATATATAGCAGAAAGGGAAGAACCTATAGAATTCAACACTGTACCTCTCGAAAAACCCACACCTAAGAAAATAGAAATCGGGGAAAGCTCTAGGCAAATTGAGGGGTTACCATCCCATGAAGAATTTGATTTTTCATTGACAGATTGTAATTCTATCAAGTCTGTTAATGAAAAACAACTAGTAATAGATGTAGAACCAGCTATTCCAAACCCTTCACTCCAATCACAAATAGACGAATGGTTGACTAATGAAATACAGATTCAAAACAATCCCTATAAACTTTTTCCTCAGTACGATCCAGAACCAAATCCACCAATAAGTAAAAATATAGCTAGACTTTGCCACTTTGACTAAAGAATTAATGAATGTTGGGAATAGGATCCAAGAGATTGAAAAACAGATCTCCTGGAAATACGATCAGAGGAAACACCATTACTAGAATATTATTTGACAAAAAGATAGGAGATTTATAAAAATGATTGTATAATAGTAATAGTAAAATTAGTATATGTAAAATAAGTAATGGGACGGTTGTATATAGAAGCATAATACCATGAAAATTTTAGAAAATTTACAACTTTTGGCTGTTTACGTAATTATGTGCAATTAAGGGTGACATTGAAATTACTTCTGGTATACTAATTATTTATCTATAAATTAGTTATCCGATGGAAAACACTAATAATGAACCTATCAACGAGGTCAATCAATCCGAGCAACAATCACGGGATCAATATATGACTAAGCAGGATATAGAAAATATTGTTGCTCAAGGGATAGCTAACACTATTCCAACAATGATAGCTCAAGGGATAGCCAACGCTATTCCAGCAATCGTTGCTGCTGTTAAAAATCCAATAGAACCACAACAAATCATTCCTAGCAAACGTATTACTGAAGATCACTTCGGTAATAGCGTAAACGGAGGCAATGATCATGTTAATCATGATGAGGAACTACGACAAGCTCTGCTCCCTAAGAAAAGGAAAGCTGCAACGCCTGGTTGCACTTACAAGGAGTTCCTTGCCTGTAAACCTGTAGAGTTCGCAGGCAATGAAGGGGCAACTGCGGCACTACGTTGGTTAGAGAAAACCGAGGCAGTGATCAGAATAAGTAAATGTGTGGAGGAAGATAATGTTATGTACGCTTCGCATCTTTTCAAGGAAGAAGCGTTAGAATGGTGGAACACAGTGTTACAAGCTAAAGGAAGTGATGTGGCCTATGCCATGAGTTGGGAAGAATTTAAGCAAATAATAGAAAGAAAATTCTGTCCCGAATATGAGAAAGAGCAAATGGCAAATAAGTTTTTAAGTCACCGAATGGTAGATGTAGATTCTCGAGGGTATACTTCAAAATTCTTTGAGTATGCCAGAATTGTACCTACTTTGGCTTCGCCAGAACCGGTACTTATCTCTCGCTATATCTGGGGTTTGATTAGTGAGATTCGTGACATTGTCAAAGCTGCGAGACCCCGCACAATTGACGATGCGGTAGAATTAGCTAACACTCTAACTGACGGATTGGTACGCACTCGGGAAGAAAATAGGAGGAAGGATTTAGCCCAGAAAATTTCCCAAGAATTTCATATAGGTACTAGTAACAATTTCAAGAAAAGAGAAAATGGGCGATTTTCCACTATTCCATTTTGCAATACCTGCAAGGGAAAACATTTTGGAAAATGCAGAGGATGCTGCAATTACTGCAAAATTCCAGGACATCAAGAAGAGGATTGCAGGAAAAAGAAGGCAATAACCTGCTACAAATGTGGAGAACCCGGACATTTCAGAACAAACTGCCCGAAATTAGGCAACCCAGCAAATGAAAAGACGAAACCTGCAGAAGGGACTACTAAGAAAAACGCAAGAGCTTTTCAATTAACTACTCAGGAAGCTGAACTAATTCCTGACATCATAGTTGGTACGTTTTAGTTCACAAACATTTATGCAAGTATTATTTGACTCTGGTGCAAACCAAAGTTTTATAAATACTTCATTCTGTCAAACTCTTAACCTATCATTAATCGAACTTAGGCAAATCTTTACAGTCAAAATAGGCAAAAAAAAAAAAAGAAAAAAAAATAAAATATAGAACTCTCAGGTCATAGAATTCTTCGCCAATCTAATTCCTATAAAATTTGCCGAGTTTGATGTTGTATTAGAAATAAATTGGTTAGTAGCCAACCCTGCTCGAATTCTCGGTGATGAGAACTTTATAGAAAATCCAGACACCCGCCGGAGATGTGTTTATGATTACAGGAAATAAACCACATAAGGTCACATGATGAATCATGAAGGTATTCACTTAGATCCTGCTAAGATAACAGCAAATTATTAAATGGAAGATTCCGCAATCCCTAAATGGAAATTAGGAATTCTGTAAATTTAGACAGATGCTATAGGCAGTTTATTAAGAATATCTCCCAGATAGATATATCTAAGCTAAAACAGTTAAGGTTGAATAAAAACCTAAACCAGAAGAAGCCTTTAAGCATAAGGTTCCAATTATAGCCTTGTCAGAAGGAATAAAAGGTTTTAAAGTATACGGTGATACTTCAAAACTAGAATTTGGATGTATGGTAATGCAACGCAAAAAGGTAATTGTGTATGCATCAAGGCAATTACAAAAGCACGAAGAAAGCCATACCACTTGTAAACCTGAAATTAGAAGCCATAAGTTTACCCTTAAGATTAGGAAACATTATCTGTAGGGAAGTAAGTTTACTATCCTTACGGGTCATAAAGAATTTAAGATACATAATTGAACAACAAGGAAATCTTAAGTGACTACGACTGTCATATTTAGTATTACGAAAGAAAGGTTGAAGACAGTTAGAAAAGTGATACAAATAAATAAACGAAAGCCATTGAAGTTCAAGTTGGAGACAAAATGCTGTCAAAAATATTTCCTTGGAAAGGAATTTATAAGGGAAAGCTAAGTCTAAGGTACGTAGAACCATTCCAGTAATTCAACGAATAGGACCAGTAGCTTATCAACTACCAGAAGAGTTAGCAGGAGTACATGATGTGTTTCATGTATCCAACCTTAAGAAATGTCTATCAGATAAATCCCTGGTAGTACCTCTCCAAGGTAAAGAGGTAAATGGCAAATTTTAAATGATAGGGAATCTATTACAAATAAGATAAGAAGATCAAGTTTTTCAAAGCATAAGACAACTAGTGCTGTTCACAGCCATAAGAGGATCAGAATACATGTAAAAACTAGAATCAGAAATAAGGTGAAAATACCCTCATCTATTTCAGTAAATCTCGAGGACGAGATTTTTCGTAAGGTGGGGAGGATGTAACAACTGTTACTAAAATCAATACTTAGGATGATAATTAGTCAATAAGAAAACCTTAATTAAGACACCCAAGTAATTCTGCACTAGCCCTAAAATTTTCAGGACAATCGGAATCAGGATCAGGACCCCTAAAACTCAAAGGGGGTAAACCCTAGTTGGACGTTTATCTAAATTAAACGTTGTGTAAATCTGATTGGTCAATTTCACTGACTCAGCTAGGCTAGTCCCACGCGTGGCAACCTATAGTCGGTTTATACCCTTTACGGACCGTAAAGGGTTAGGCTTACGGTCCGTAAGCGATCCCAAATTCGTGTATAAATAGCAGACATTGGCACTTGATTTCTGTGCTTGAAACGACGGAAATTCTCTGAACGTACGTCGAGTTATATACAAATCAGTTCACAACACACACACCACGAGGTGCTGCCGCAATCAGGGTAATAACTCGATCGCTATTACGATTCAACGTCCGATCGATCATAACTATCCAACGATTGTCTAAGTGCTGCTCAAATTGAGCTTCTACTTTGATTATTCGTCGTGATTTCGACTTGAATATCTGAGTGCTTTTCGAATTCGGACTATGCTCTGTTATTCGTTGTGAATCCGATTGAATTATTAAGTAATTGCACTTGTTAATCATTGTGAGGGTTTGATCTCGTGAATTGACGTAACTGCTGTATTAAGTTACTAACCTATTGTGTGTGCATTATTATTAAATTAGGTTAAATCAAGGCTAATCAGTAGGCTTATACCTTGCCCGTTAAATCTGCAATGTGAGTCATTCCTCTTTTATAAACTCTTTTCTCACAGTTTGTGAGTCAACTGTTTTACAATACTCCAAATTATTTTCAAAATGTTATAATTACAGGGATTAAGTCGTGGTTATCTTGACCGCTGGTTAGTGGGGTATTGTGCACATTACTAATTTCTCACAGTTAGGCAATAAGCCCTAACATGGGTTAGGCTAATAAGACCTAACAGTGACAAAACGTCACTAATTGGGTGACTGGACCCAATAGTGGTATGACCATCGTCACACGGGTGGCAAGACCAGATATTAATTAAGATACTGCCATAGTAATCGCTCTTATGCTGTAATTTATAACTATGTGTCATTTTATAAAACCTGAATGAACTCACTCAGTATTTCCCCGCTGACAAAACCTTTTTACAACATGTTTCAGGTGACATACTTTGATTTCAGTACACGTGCTACGGAGCACCAACAAGCTTGAAATAGTGGCTCAATTAAATAAATAAACATGTTTGTAAAATAATGAAATTATGAGGTTACGGGATTTATCCTGAAATGTAAATAAATAATATTCGGGCATTTTTCAAGTTTAAAACGATCCTGATAAGACTTCCGCTATAAAAATAAATACCACAGGATTTTCTGTCCCGCGGCTCCTGAAACGGGTCAAACCGGGTCGGGGGCCGTGACAGGTATCAGCAGCACCAAGTTACTCAGAATGTCAGATCGTGAGGGAGATCGTCGTCATCACCGTAGATTTGCCGCCAAAGGCAACGGGCATGATCCACGTGACCCACGTGACGCTGAGATCGAAAGATTGCAACAACGGGTTTGTGAACTCGAATTGAATCAACAACCGCCAGTAGACGAGTCCGACACAGAGTCCGACGTTTGGGACGATGCCGACGACTAGAATATTTTTGGCCGTCGTCCACACCATCGTGTCCCACCGCCGGCTGATCCGTTGCGTTCTTTGGGTCTTCGGACCGAGATTCCCGATGTGACAACTCGTATTTTAGAACCGTCTCTTGTATTATGTGTTAGCTTGTATGAACGTTATGTGACTAGTGATGTGTATGATTGTGTCGAATGTTATGAGTTTTTATTATGTTGCGTGTTACGAAATTTGGACCGCACATCTTTTACTCGGCCCAACCTCACTCGCAACCACTTACCCAACCCGAGACCCAAGGGCGGCCCAATAATGGGTTCGGCCCACTCACCCCTTGTACGCATACATGAACCATAGGGAGTGTAGTTTCTAATTACTTGCAAAACACTTTTCACACACACAAACCCTAGGAGCTCTATCTCTCTCTCTCTCGTTTTTCCTTGGAACCGGACAGCAGCCCCACCCGAAACCGACCATCTCGAGCAATCTAGGCTTCTCGGTTTTCTGGTTAGTGTTACTTCTTGATTTCTTGCTATGTTTGATGTCATATTACGAACTAGGGTTTCATGCTAGTGATGCTTATCGATGATATTATGTGTTGGTTTAGAACTTAGTGATATGTGATGATGTTTTCGTAAATCGGATTGCATGATTTACAACCGAATGGATATGTATAATCGGCTGCTACATGTATGAGTATGATCATTACTAAATTAATCAAGTTAGAGTGATTAGGGTTGCATGATAGTCTTTAAATTCATTAATCATATGATCCGATTATATGTCCCCTTATGATATTGAATTACTGTTCTTGGATTGATGATGATTGCGGTGATATGAACGTACAAGAATGTTGAATAATTGTGATTTGATCTGATTGTGAAACTGCCAAAGTTGTTTGCTAATGTTATGGGATTGATGAGCTGCAATTAAGGAAGTCTGTTACACATGCTTAGTCTCGACATAGGTTGCGAGTCGAGAACTCCTAGTCTCGACTCGAGACCACAGCACCGACACAAGCAGCACAACCCGAGACCACGGTTGCGGGTTCGGTTGCAACTCGAGACCGTGAAGTCTCGACTAGTACATGATGACCCGAGACCTCCCCAGTTGCGACTCGAGATCTTCAAGCCAGCACAACTCGAGACCGCCTAGTCTCGACTCGAGACCGTGAACACGTGCACACTGTTTTGGACTTTGCACACTGTTACGAGCCCAACCATTTGGGCCGCATACTTGGACATTTTTACGTGACTATACTATTATTGAACTGCCTTAATTATACGTGCATGCTATGATCGTTACTTGTGTACAATACGTGTCGAACATAAGTGCACTACTTGAATATGAACCTGACTTGTATGGTAACCATGGTAGGACGTGGTTGACCACCTTATAGCTTGATTGACTTTTCTGTGTATCTGCCGAGCAAACCAAGGTGAGTTCACACAGCCAAGGCATGGGATTCCCGGGTTGGGAATGGGTTGGAAGTTTTGAAATGGATAATTACTCATTCTTACGCTATTGCTAGACTATATACCATCGTCCTCAGGTTAGTCAGGACACTTACGTAAAACCTACGTAAACTAGTACATACCATTGTCTCCCGGGTCGGGAGGACACTTACGTAAAACCTACGTAAACTCATACCCACTACTGTCTTCCGGGCCGGAAGGACACTTACGTAAAACCTACGTAAACCCCACGCGTACCACTGTCCTCGGGGAAGGGCACTCACGTAAAACCTACATGACCTTGTACGTATTCCTGTTCTCGGGTTAAGAAGAACACTCATGGTTACGATAGTCTAGTAAAGATAAACGTGGAAATCCCCCACTGGAAATAAATGTAATCATGGGAAACCCCCGCTAGTAATACATATAATCAGGGAAAACCCCCCTCTAGTAGTACATACATACATGGGAAGCCCCCACTGAATGAATGTACGATTTGTTATTACGAACTTATTTACTGTGAACTCGCTCAACTAGTTGTTGACTCTCTGCTGCGTGCCTTGCAGGACCTTAGGTACATTTGGAGCTTGCACAGGGAGGAGCAGGTCGTTGTGGGACATGGATTGTGGATGCCATGTTAAGCGTATAAACATTTGAACTTATGATTCACTTTGGGTTTACATACTTATGCTTCCGCTACCCAAATTATGTTTTGTTTGGTTTGAACATCAATTGTATTGAATTGGGTTTTACGAACTACTTAAATTATTATACACTATGTTCAATATGATTGATGGCTTGATCCTGGTCATGTCACGCCTCCAAGCGGTGGTACTCCGCGTGTGGATTTTGGGGGTGTGACAGATTGGTATCAGAGCCATTGGTTATAGAGAACTCGGTTTTATTAAGGGAAAAACGTTTTTATTAAAACCAGACTATAACCAGAATAGTGCTCTCAACGATCCACAACGACGCTTCGCTCCACGTGGAAGACTCAACATCCTAGGTAATATGGTTTATGTTTATATTGCCTACTTGCTAGATTACATAGAACTTTGCTCGTAGTATGCTTAGATACACATGACCCTATTACATGAGAACGCCTATGTGCTTACACTCTTCTGTCATCGCACTACTCGCGAACCATTCTCACTTATGCTACTTTTACTATGAAGATCATGTCTGGACGCGTTAACATGACTCAAGCCCAGTTGACGGCTCTCATTAACGAACAAGTTGCTGCGGCACTTGCAGCCGCACAAGCAGGAGGTATATCCTGTAGTTATAACTCACACTAGGATCTTTAGATCCTACACTCCTAAACCAACTCTTGTGTTTAACTTTGTTCTATTCGTACACAATAGGTCAACACGCACCGCAACCAGTTTGCACTTTCAAGAACTTCATGGACTGTCGTCCAAGCACGTTTAGTGGCACAGAAGGAGCGGTTGGACTCCTCCATTGGTTCGAGAAGCTCGAGTCGGTGTTTGAGATGTGTGAATGCCCTGAGGCTCGCAGGGTGAAATACGCCACTGGTACTTTGGAAGGGATTGCGCTAACTTGGTGGAACGCGCAGGTTCAGATTTTAGGGCTGGCAGCTGCTAACGCCACTCCTTGGAACGATTTTAAGGAACTGATCAAGCGAGAATACTGCACGCGTGATGACATCCACAAGTTGGAAGTGGAGCTTTATCACCTGAAGATGACAGGATCGGAAATCGAGGCTTATACGAAACGGTCAAACGAACTGGCCATCTTGTGTCCAACTATGGTGGACCTCCAATTAAGCGCATTGAGTGTATCTCAAGGGTTTAGCGCCAGAAATCCAGAGCCACGTGACATCGGCTAATCTCGACAACATCCAGGATATTCAGCGACTCGCTCATCGTCTCACTGATCAGGCAGTGGATCAGGACAAGCTACCGAAACGTATCAGCGCTGCTACTGCTACCACATCAGCCGCTACTCCTGCTACCCCCAGTGACAACAAAAGAAAGTGGGAAGGGGATTCTAGCAAAGGTTCAGCAACAGTTCAGTCTCAGGCTCAGCAACAGAAGACTGACCACTACCAGAGTCCTAGTCAGCAGTCTTCTGGTAGTCGTGGGCAGAGAAGATATTAGGGAAATCATCCAAAGTGCCACAACTGTAACAGGCACCACAGCGGCCAGTGCAACAAGGGTCGTTGCCAAAGGTGTCTCAAGATGGGCCACGAGGCCAAAGACTGTAGGAGCCCACGGCCTACGAATCAGAACCAGCAACCGCAACTACCAGCTCCACAAAACCAGCAACAGCAGCAACAGCGAGGCAACAAGGGATGCTTTCAGTGTGGTGCTGAAGGCCATTTCAAGCGGGATTGCCCCCCAGATAAACCAGAATCGCAACAACAACAACAATCAGGGCAATGGTAACAACGGTGGGAACAATAATGGCAATGAAGCTAGGGGTCGTGCTTTTGTGCTGGGTCGAGGTGACGCAAGGAATGATCCCAACGTCGTTATGGGTAAGTTTATTCTCGACGACTTTTATGTTACTGTCTTATTTGATTCGGGTGCGGATAAAAGTTATATGTCCCTAAAAGTTAGCCAAATGTTAAAACGTGCACCAACTCCCTTAAACACCAAGCATGTTGTAGAATTAGCTAATGGTAAGAGTCTAGAGGCCACGCATATAGTTCAGGATTGTAATCTTATCCTCGCGGGTCAGACTTTCTCGATCGATCTCATCCCCATAGTTTTGGGTAGTTTCGACATCGTCATTGGTATGGACTGGCTATCTCAACATCACGCAGAGATCTTGTGCAAAGAGAAGATTGTTCGTATCCCTCATTCTGGTCGGGAACCTCTCGAGGTTCAAGGCGACAAGAGTGGTGCTGTGGTTGGCATCATCTCTTTTCTAAAGGCTCAGAAGTGTTTGCGTAAGGGCCACACTGCCATTCTGGCACTTGTCACCGATGCATCAGCAAAGGAAAAGAAATTGGAGGACACTCCAATAGTTCACGACTTTCCTCAAGTGTTTCCAGAGGAATTACCTGGTCTACCGCCTCATCGCCAGGTCGAGTTTCAAATCGAGCTAGCACCAGGAGCAGCACCGATAGCACGTGCACCGTATCGCTTAGCTCCATCAGAGTTGGAAGAACTCTCTACACAGCTACAGGAACTCTTGGATAAGGGATTTATCTGACCTAGCTCTTCGCCTTGGGGAGCTCCAGTTCTATTTGTGAAGAAGAAGGACGGTACTTTCAGGATGTGCATTGATTATCGTGAACTGAACAAGGTGACGGTGAAGAACCGTTATCCTCTACCACGTATAGACGACTTATTCGACCAGCTGCAAGGGTCGAGCTACTACTCTAAGATAGACTTGAGGTCAGGTTACCATCAGCTGAGAGTCCGGGATGAGGACGACTCCAAAACTGCATTCAGAACTTGCTACGGCCACTACGAGTTTCTAGTCATGCCATTCGGGCTAACGAACGCACCGGCAGTCTTCATGGATCTTATGAACTGGGTGTGCAAACCCTATCTAGACAAGTTTGAGATTGTATTCATCGACGACATTCTGATTTACTCCAAGAGTCAGGAGGAACACGAGCAGCATTTACGGCTTATCTTGGAACTTCTTCGAAAGGAACAACTGTACGCCAAGTTTTCAAAATGCGACTTCTGGCTTCGTGAAGTCCACTTTCTAGGCCACGTGGTAAACAAGGATGGGATCCATGTCTATCCATCCAAGGTCGATTCGATCAGGAACTGGCCTGCACCGCGTACACCAACGGAAATACGCCAATTCTTAGGATTGGCGGGTTATTACAGGCGATTCATTAAAGATTTCTCAAAGATTGCGCAGCCGCTTACACTACTGACACAGAAGGGTGTCACCTACCGTTGGGGTAATACTCAGGAAACCGCTTTTCAGCACTTAAAGGATAGACTTTGCAGTGCACCTATCCTCTCATTGCCAGAGGGCACAGACAATTTCGTGGTTTATTGTGATGCATCCATTCAGGGTCTTGGATGTGTGTTAATGCAACGCGACAAGGTCATTGCTTACGTTTCGCGCCAACTTAAAGTTCATGAACGGAACTACACGACGCACGATTTAGAGCTGGGAGCTGTTGTTTTCGCGCTCAAGATATGGCGACACTACCTGTACGGTACCAAGTGCACTATCTACACCGATCACAGGAGTCTCGAGCATATCTTCAAGCAGAAGGAATTGAACATGCGTCAACGCAGATGGGTCGAACTTTTGAACGATTACGAATGCGCTATTAAGTACCATCCAGGCAAAGCCAACGTTGTGGCTGACGCTCTCAGTCGAAAGGACACTCTACCTAGACGCGTACGAGCACTACAGCTCACTATTCAGTCCAGTCTTCCTACACAGATACGAGATGCTCAAGTAGAAGCATTGAAACAAGAAAACGTAAGGGCTGAAGCCTTACGTGGCTCGAGGCAACGATTACAACAGAAGGAAGACGGTGCCTACTATGTAACAGGGCGTATTTGGGTCCCACTTTATGGCAACTTGCGTGAGCTAGTGATGGATGAAGCTCATAAATCACGCTACTCGGTACATCCAGGGTCGGATAAAATGTACCACGATCTCAGAACTACGTATTGGTGGCCTAGCATGAAGGCCCACATCGCTACCTATGTCAGCAAGTGCTTGACCTGTGCAAGAGTCAAGGCAGAGTATCAGAAACCAGCAGGCTTACTTCAGCAACCAAAGATACCACAGTGGAAATGGGAGGAAATTTCCATGGATTTTGTTACAAGCCTACCTAGATCCCAGCGTGGGAACGATACAATTTGGGTGATTGTGGATCGACTCACCAAGTCTGCTCATTTCCTGGCGATCAAAGAAACAGACAAGTTTTCCACACTAGCAGACATATACTTGAAGGAAGTAGTCTCAAGGCACGGGGTGCCCACCTCTATCATTTCGGATCGCGATGCACGATTCACATCAGAACTATGGCAAGCAATGCACAAGGCTTTTGGCTCTCGGTTAGATATGAGCACGGCTTATCACCCTCAGACGGATGGGCAGTCTGAGCGCACGATTCAAACTCTAGAAGACATGCTTCGGGCATGTGTTATCGATTTCGGCAACAGCTGGGAAAAGCATCTCCCTTTGGTGGAGTTCTCATACAATAACAGTTATCACACCGGCATACAAGCCGCTCCATTTGAGGCATTGTACGGGCGTAAATGCCGGTCACCTCTCTGTTGGGCAGAGGTGGGGGATAGTTAGATCACGGGTCCAGAACTTATAGTGGACACCACGGAAAAGATTGCACAAATACGACAACGCATGGCGGCAGCTCGCGACCGTCAGAAAAGCTACGCGGATAAGCGTGGGAAGCCATTGGAATTTCAGGTCGGGGACCGAGTTTTACTCAAAGTCTCACCCTGGAAGGGTGTGGTTCGTTTTGGCATACGGGGTAAGCTCAATCCGTGATATGTCGGACCGTTCGAAATTGCAGAAAGAATAGGCAAAGTAGCCTACCGACTGAACCTACCAGCTGAACTCGGGGCAGTTCACAACGTCTTTCACGTGTCAAATCTGAAGAAGTGTCTGTCAGATGAGACCCTCATAGTTCCTCTGAAGGAACTCACTATCGACGAGCAGTTGCACTTCGTCGAGGAACCAGTTGAAATCATGGACCGGGATGTTAAGGTCCTCAAAAACAAGAGAATCCCTCTTGTTCGAGTTCGTTGGAACTCCCGTCGTGGCCCAGAGTTCACCTGGGAACGAGAAGATCAGATGAAAGAAAAATACCCCCAATTGTTCGCGAACAGTACAACCACTACTGAGGCTGAAGCTACCACGGAATTTCGGGACGAAATTCCAGATCAACGGGGGGAGGATGTGACACCCCAGGAAAACCAGTAAACGATACAACTTACTAGCTTCCTCAGTGAGTACGTACCAAATTTCGGGACGAAATTTCTTTTAAGTTGGGGATAATGTGACAACTCGTATTTTAGAACCGTCTCTTGTATTACGTGTTAGCTTGTATGAACGTTACGTGACTAGTGATGTGTATGATTGTGTCGAATGTTATGAGTTTTTATTATGTTGTGTGTTACGAAATTTGGACCGCACATCTTTTACTCGGCCCAACCTCACTCGCAACCACTTACCCAACCCGAGACCCAAGGGCGGCCCAATGAGGGGTTCGGCCCACTCACCCCTTGTACGCATACATGAACCATAGGGAGTGTAGTTTCTAATTACTTGCAAAACACTTTTCACACACACAAACCCTAGGAGCTCTATCTCTCTCTCTCTCGTTTTTCCTTGGAATCGGACGACAGCCCCACCCGAAACCAACCATCTCGAGCAATCTAGGCTTCTCGGTTTTCTGGTTAGTGTTACTTCTTGATTTCTTGCTATGTTTGATGTCATATTACGAACTAGGGTTTCATGCTAGTGATGCTTATCGATGATATTATGTGTTGGTTTAGAACTTAGTGATATGTGATGATGTTTTCGTAAATCGGATTGCATGATTTAGAACCGAATGGATATGTATAATCAGCTGCTACATGTATGAGTATGATCATTACTAAATTAATCAAGTTAGAGTGATTAGGGTTGCATGATAGTCTTTAAATTCATTAATCATATGATCCGATTATATGTCCCCTTATGATATTGAATTACTGTTCTTGGATTGATGATGATTGCGGTGATATGAACGTACATGAATGTTGAATAATTGTGATTTGATCTGATTGTGAAACTGCCAAAGTTGTTTGCTAATGTTACGGGACTGATGAGCTGCAATTAAGGAAGTCTGTTACACATGCTTAGTCTCGACACAGGTTGCGAGTCGAGAACTCCTAGTCTCGACTCGAGACCACAGCACCAACACAAGCAGCACAACCCGAGACCACGGTTGCGGGTCCGGTTGCGACTCGAGACTGTGAAGTCTCGACTAGTACATGATGACCCGAGACCTCCCCAGTTGCGACTCGAGATCTTCAGGCCAGCACAACTCGAGACCGCCTAGTCTCGACTCGAGACCGTGAACATGTGCACACTGTTTTGGACTTTGCACACTGTTACGAGCCCAACCATTTGGGCCGCATAATTGGACATTTTTACGTGACTATACTGTTATTGAACTGCCTTAATTATACGTGCATGCTATGATCGTTACTTGTGTACAGTACGTGTAGAACATAAGTGCACTACTTGAATATGAACATGACTTGTATGGTAACCATGGTAGGACGTGGTTAACCACCTTATAGCTTGATTGACTTTTCTGTGTATCTGCCGAGCAAACCAAGGTGAGTTCACACAGCCAAGGCATGGGATTCCCGGGTTGGGAATGGGTTGGAAGTTTTGAAATGGATAATTACTTATACTTACGCTATTGCTAGACTACATACCATCGTCCTCAGGTTAGTCAGGACACTTACGTAAAACCTACGTAAACTAGTACATACCATTGTCTCCCGGGTCGGGAGGACACTTACGTAAAAGCTACGTAAACTCATACCCACTACTGTCTTCCGGGCCGGAAGGACACTTACGTAAAACCTACGTAAACCCCACGCGTACCACTGTCCTCGGGGAAGGGCACTCACGTAAAACCTACGTGACCTTGTACGTATTCCTGTTCTCGGGTTAAGAAGAACACTCATGGTTACGATAGTCTAGTAAAGATAAACGTGGGAATCCCCCACTGGAAATAAATGTAATCATGGGAAACCCCGCTAGTAATACATATAATCAGGGAAAACCCCCCTCTAGTAGTACATACATACATGGGAAGCCCCCACTGAATGAATATACGATTTGTTATTACGGACTTATTTACTGTGAACTCGCTCAACTAGTTGTTGACTCTCTGCTGCGTGCCTTGCAGGACCTTAGGTACATTTGGAGCTTGCACAGGGAGGAGCAGGTCGTTGTGGGACATGGATTGTGGATGCCATGTTAAACGTATAAACATTTGAACTTATGATTCACTTTGGGTTTACATACTTATGCTTCCGCTACCCAAATTATGTTTTGTTTGGTTTGAACATCAATTGTATTGAATTGGGTTTTACGAACTACTTTAATTATTATACACTATGTTCAATATGATTGATGGCTTGATCCTGGTCATGTCACGCCTCCAAGCGGTGGTACTCCGCGTGTGGATTTTGGGGGTGTGACACCCGAGTTTGAGGGTCGCTTGCAACCCGACGACTTTATTGATTGGCTCCAGACTGTTGAACGCGTCTTTGACCTTCGCCAAATTCTAGAAAACATAAAGGTAAAAATTGTCGCTATTCGTTTACGCAAACATGCTTCTTTATGGTGGGAACACTTACAACACCAACGTTATCGGGAGGGTAAACGGAAGGTGGAGACATGGGACAAGACGAAACGCTTAATGCGTTCCAAGTTTTTACCAGTTAATGACAAACAAGATACTTTCTTAGACTACCACAACTTTAAACAAAATTCACTTTTGGTTGAGGACTTTATCACTGAGTTCGAAAAGTTACGTATGAGGTGTGGGATCGAAGAAGAAGAGGAACAGGTAATCGCTCGTTTCTTGGGTGCACTTCGGTCCGAAATTTCTGATGTGGTTTTATTGCAACAATATTGGTCATTTAATGATGTGTGCAGCTTAGCGCAGCGGGTCGAAAAACAATTAGCGTCAAAATCAAAGGCGGCGACTGTAACGCTTTGCGTCCCTGAACTTCTAGCTTTTGTCAATTCTAGTCCCTATTCTATGTGAAACTTTGCACTACGCG
Organism: Helianthus annuus; assembly: GCF_002127325.2. Classification (NCBI taxonomy): domain Eukaryota; kingdom Viridiplantae; phylum Streptophyta; class Magnoliopsida; order Asterales; family Asteraceae; genus Helianthus; species Helianthus annuus. The sequence continues at coordinate 124,763,480 of NC_035440.2, read as the reverse complement.
AAACTTTGTGAAACTTGACTCTTATGATACTTGAATCTTGTGAATCTAGACTCTTGATACTTTGAAACTTGACTCTTGATGCTTGATACTTAATACTAGATACTTGATTCTTAAAACTAGAGACTTGATACTTGATTCTTGAAACTAGAGGCTTGATTCTTGACTCTTGATACTTATGGAACGTAAGACTTTGAGACTTTTTGGTTAAACGAGAAACTTGAAACTTGTAGACTCGAAATATGGAAACTTTTGTGTGAGTTATATAATCTTGTCATGTAATGATATTACACGATAATACGCAACGCAACACTTAATCCAATACGCGAATCGAATCAAAAACTGAAGTCTGGCAAACGAAGATTGGCTGTCCAGATGGCCATTCGATCGATGCCATCCCACCGCCTCTTTGCCTCTAACACTATAAATACCCTGTCACATCACTTGATGTGACAGGCTCCTCCGATCCAGACGCACACTCTCGTTCTCTATTAGGATCTGAGTTTGGATTCATTGTGATTTATGTTTGAATTTAGATGGACAAATGAAAGAGTTGTGCAACGGAATTTAATGGAACCAAACTTTTCACAATTAAACAGAAGAAATGCTATCAATCATACATTTTCTAACACTGAATCAAATGATTAAATTTATTTTTAAACTCTGATTACAATGTGTGTATGATATGCAAACTCCCCCTCAGCCTGAGCTCAGTGTTTGTTCGTGCAGAAAGAAGATGGTGAATGAGCTAAACAGAACAGTACAGAGTACTGTTCTATTTATAGGCACTTGCAAACCACTGAGCATCAAAGCTGACGTCACCATGAAAGTGACATCTAACCTCCTAACAAACTCTAACCTCTGATCTATACAAACACTGTTATGCTAACTACTGATATTACATTTCAATGCATAAACTAAACATAAGCTGCTGCTGCATCCTTCCACTGCTGTGAACCCAGCAGTACTTGTCATGATCAGCAGAGCTTGAACCAAGGCAGTAGATTGAGCAGCAGAGCTTTAGTTCTTCTATCAGACTTTGTCTTGGTCAGCAGTTATAGGTCAGCAGATTGCATGATCAGCAGATAGGAGGTCAGCAGATGTTGAAACCACTTTCAAGGGGAGAGACTTGCAACCAGACATCTGCTTATTTTGAATCTACCGCTGTGATCCAGTTTTGGCTTTTATTATCTGTTCCTTTGGTAGGGATCAATCCCAACAATCTCCCCCTGGAACAGATAATGCCAAAACTCTCCATTATTGTAGATTTTTATTGCCTCAACAACAGTTCCCTTATTTGCCCTTTGAATTGTAGTTCGAAGGTTAAGGCATCTGTAGCATCTTCATCCCTGCTAAGTGGAAGATCAAGGAGATCCTGCAAATCTTCAAGTCTCAGGCCAAGAGCTTGTTCCCTTGTAAATTTCTTCACTTCGCCATCTGCCCTGACCATAGTCAATACGTGGTTCTGTTTGTCAGTTTTCCACTCTTGTATTTTTAGGCGAGATGGGTTTCTTGGGAGATTTTTATTTGTAGAGGAGTTTGGTGAGTCTGGCCTATTCATAACTGGCTGAGCAGTATGTGCAGATTTTTCCAGTTCAAATTCTTCTTTCAACATTAGCAACGTGCCCGTTTTCACAACGGCATTTCCAGTAAGAATCTCTTGAACTGTTTCAGAACCTAACTGGCTTTGTCTCCTTCTTTTGTAGATGGTAGTACCAGCAGGAGCAGTGGTTCTTTTGAGATGTGGCTTTGATGATCCTTTCGAAACCTCTGCTTTGGAGTAGTCAGGCTTTTGTGGAGCTTTTGGATCTTTCTTCCTTAGCTCTTCCAAACTCTTGTAGGTGGCCCTGACCCTCGCTTCTCCCCACTTAGACACAGAGTTCTTTGACCCATATTCAGCAATTATCAGCTCCTCTTTCATTCTCTTCAGCTCGAAGGCCTTATCAGCTTCAGCCCTTTTAAATTTTTCTGGGGGAGTCTGTTTGACTTTATTCTTGATCATTTCATGAATCCTGGATACTTCCTTTTAAAGCTCAGGAGTAGTCCAGTTTCTGAACATGTGCTTCTCCCCCTTGTATGTCTTGTAGGTCATGATGTTTTCAATGTAGTCTTTTCTCAAGGACTCATCTGCCTTTTCTGAGATTTGCTGACATACATTCTTTGCAAACTGTTCCAAAGCTTTGACCTGTGTAAGTAGAAACTGATAGTTTTGTTGATACTCTCTATCAGATTTCCCTTGTTTGTTTTTGACTGAGATATCCTCTGCTTGCTTGGCCTTGATTTTCAAGTATTCTTCAATATTAGTTGGCCTGGGATATCCTTCAATCGATGGCAAGCTCCTTTTGGCAGGGTCATCCTCATAGTAGAAGGACTTAATTTCTTCTCTGACTGTTACAAGTTCAAGAGGAAATTGAACACCTGCAGGAGGTAAAGGTTTGTACAGTTGAGTTGAAGAGAGAGGAATGGGTTTTGAAACTGTGACACGTGCTTGGGATTTTGAAGCTTTTGGTGGTGGTGATGGAGAATCATCATCTGATATGACAACCCTTCTCCTTTTTATATTAGGGAGGGCAGATGATGTTTTGGGTGAATCAGTGGTTTGTGGTTGACTAACAGCTGTTGAAACAATTGGTGTTTCAACCACTGTTGTCATTACAGCAAATGTTTTGTCATCTGCTGTCTTCTGCTTTAGGGCAGGAACAGATGGTGGTGGTAAGGCAGTGGTGGTGGTGTGTGTTGAAGTGGTGTGTGTTTGAGTGGGAGCAGTTGTTGTAACGACTGTTTGGGTGGAGGTTTGATGTTGGTGGCTTTTGGACAATGATTTTGGAGTGTGCTTTTGAAGGCTGGATGGTGTGGATTTGGGTTTCCTTACTTTTCAAGTAAGATTTCTTTTTGGAATCGGATTTTGATCATCCTTTTCACCAGAACAACCCTGCGCATTCAGCTTCATGAAAGCTCTTTTCTCCTCATTCCACCTTGCTAGATCCTTTGCCACTCTATCCTTCTTTACACTTATGACAGCGTCATCAAGTGCATTTTTGGTAACATCAACCTTTTTACTACCATCTGGCAAATGAATATCTCTGAGCATTGCATCCTTTTCTGTGTCAAGGTATAGCCCATTATCAATCCCTTTCTTTGTCCACTCCTTGATTTTCTCCCCCTTTTTGACATTATCTGCAGGGAGGTCATCAATATAAAGTACAGTCGGAGGAGTAGTGCCAGTGGTTTTCAGCAATTGGGCCTTAAGAGCCTTGATGTCATCGTTTGTATCCCGAAACCTAGACTCCATTGCCTTTTTGAGCTCTTGAACATGTTTGGCATGTTGGTGCTCGGCCAACTGAAATTGTTGATGGAGAAAAGGTTGAAAGAGGTTCCAGAGCTCATTTGTAACATCTGCTGGTGGTGGAACATGTGTTTGAGATGGAACAGCAGTGGATGGTACCTTTTGAATTGTTAACAACTGTTGCAGCATTTCTTTAATTTCTGCAACAGATGTGTCCAATTTTTCAACATGTTCCGTCAATTCTTGGTACTTTAAACCATCACCCAAGTTAATGGGATCATCTGATTTCCCACTAGCAGTGGTTTTATCAGAAGTTGAAGTAGGGAGTGAACTCCAAACATCAACAACTGATGCTCATTTTTCTTGGTACTGGGGTCTTCTTCCTTCAACACTTGATAATCTTTTGATGTTACCAGTGGTTAGTACAAACTCACTGGCAGATAACAGAGGTGTTATAGAAGGAATTGCCTCCAAGGAAGTCTTATGGATGTAACCACTGTCCAAGTGTAAACCTGTAGGTTCAACACTTGTAGTGGTTGCTTCACTTGGAATACCACCAAGAGTTACATGTAACTCAAGGGGTGTAACCTCCTCAGGTTGTGTTGGTGGGTTATCAAAGATTGATACATCAAGCCCAGTCTCTTGTTGAGGTATTTTCTCATGAACAGGTGATTGAGAAGGACTGGTTTGTGCTAGGTTCAAATCAATTGCATCCAACAGCAGTTTGGTGTTTGGTGGAATTGGGGATGTGAAAGTAGGTTTAGAAAGCGGAATTACCCCGGGTATTGGGCTGTGGAGGATGGAAACGAGTGCTTCCAGAGCCTCATGATGTGGTGACCCTGTGTGTACAACCTATTCTTTTTGTGAAGAGACAGGAGGAGTTTCAGGTATAGGTTGAGGTATTTCTACCAACTGCTGTGAGGAAGTAGCAGCAGTGGTTTGTTGTGATTTTTGTGCAATCACTGGCAGTTGCTCTGGTATCTCATCCTCCAGAGTTGCCCTTTTGATGGGTTTGGGGGGTTTTTGATTTTTCTTTTTCTGTGGCTTTTTGGTGATTTTAGGTGTGGGTTTCAGACAGTTGTTTGGCTGCCTTGATCACCTTGAGCAGTGGGCTCAGCAGCAGATACCTGAGGAGCAGTGTTTGCTGCTAAAATCTGCTCAGGCACCTCTGCTCGTGTTTTACAAGGTGTTGACATTCTTGAAAAAGTTTCAGCAGTTAAGCTGTTCATTTGAAAAGAGTCACCTTGGTTTATTACCGCAATATCATCCTTACTGAACTTTTTCTCAAAATAATAACTTAAAAATCTTGGGAACAGTAAGAATGATTTTGTTTCAACATTTTTAACCAAATCATTGAAAATTGCCTTGGAGTAGTTAAGATTTTCACCTTGTAAAATAGCATACCCTAAGTTTTGAATTTTCATTGGTATTTCATTAAAAGAAGTGGTTTTGTTTGAAACACACATGAGAAGGGTATGAAATAAAAATCTGGTTGCAGAAGGGAAGAAACCTTTTTCTAAGGTATCCCTCCTCATCATTATGTCTGCATACCCTCTCTCAATGAAGTCAATTTTTAACTCGTTTTTAGGGAAAAAGTCTTTACCTTGCAGATCATCGAGTTGAAAGACTTCAGATATGGATTGCGGTGTTATTCGGACTGCTTTCTTATGCAGAGTAGAGTTAATGGCTATGACATCTTTTCCTTGTTTTTCAAGGATGCAATTTTTCTAAAACTCTCTCTGAGTTTGCAGGTAAATTGGTGCATCAGCGGTCAACAAAGTTTTGTACTTTGAAGCATTGATAATGTCGAGGATGGAATCAAATGTATCGATATTGCCGGGTTTTGTGAGAAGACCCAGTAGATTGTGAGATGGTTTGTGTGGGATGTCAGTGGAGGTAGCCTTTTGAGAGACCCCTTTTGAAGCCGATGATTTCGATTTTGTCATTTTGAAGATGAGGATCGAAGATGAGATTGTGGAGTGATTTGAAGAAATGTGATGAAAACTGCTTTGAGAAGAGAATTTTTGAGAATTCAATTCGACAGTGAAACCCTGTTTGGGTGTTGAAAGGGGGTTTTATAGAGGAAGAGTGAATGCTGACGTGGCAGCAGTTACAAAAGGTCTGACCACTAAGTACTGTCCGCATGCCATCCTCTGATGAAGTGAAGGACAATACTTTTGAACAGTACTTATTGTGAAAACAACTGGTGAAAGCAGTAGTTACAATGGAAATGGAGGACAGTGGATGCTTTTCACTATCAGTAGATAGATCAGCAGTGGAGACAACACTGATTATGATCATTAGTGGTTATCAAGAAAAAGGAGAACAGAGGATGACTTTCAGCAGTGGACAGACTTTTGTAGCAGCACAGACTTTTGAACCCATCAGGGGTTATGGCAGACTTTTAGGATTTTAATGAAAAATTCATTTTTAGCTATTTTTAAGGATGGATTTTTGATTTTCTGAAAACATTTTAATGCTTTTATTCATAGAAAAACAGGATTTTGCCTGTTATTCCATGTTGAGCATGCCAATCCTAGAGATCAAGCTTTCAAAGGTAGATGTGTCTAATGCTTTGGTTAGCACATCTGCCAGCTGATCCTTAGTTGGAACATGATGCAGAGAAATCAAACCTTTTTCATAGCAATCCCTCACAAAGTGATGTCTGATGTCGATATGTTTGGTGGTTGAATGGAAAACTGGATTTTTGATGATATTTTCTGCTGCCTGGCTATCCAACATGAGTGGTGTCTTCAAGGCAGTGATACCAAAATCCAGTAACTGATTTTGAAGCCAGAGCAGTTGGGTTGTACAGCTTGCAGCAGCTATGTATTCTGCCTCAGCAGTGGATGTGGAAACAGCTGCTTGCTTTTTGCTTTGCCAAGACACTAAGCAATTGCCTAGGAATTGGCACCCTCCTGAAGTGGACTTCCTTGTTTTGTCACTTCCAGCAAAGTCACTATCTGAAAAACCTGAAAGCTCAATTTTACCATCAGCTGGATACCAGATACCAAGTGTGGGAGCACCTTTGAGGTATCTGAATATCCTTTTTACAGCAATAAGGTTTGACTTTCTAGGGGATGATTGGGATCTTGCACAGACACATGTTGCAAACATGATATCTGGTCTAGATGCAGTTAGGTACAATAAAGACACAATCATGCTTCTATATAAGGTCTGATCAACCAAATCATCCTTTTCTTCAGACATGATCAATTTGTTGGTTGCAATGGGTGTACTACATGGCTTACAATCATCCATATCAAATTTCTTTAAAAGTTCTTTTGCATATTTGCCTTGATGGATGAAAGTGCCATTTTGCAGCTGCTTTACTTGGAGACCAAGAAAGCACTGGAGTTCACCCATTGCACTCATTTCAAACTCAGCTGTCATGAGTTGTCTGAACTCTTTCCACCTTTTTACTTTCCATTGGTTTCACCAAAGGCAGGATTGATAAAACACTGGAGGAATGCACATTTTATATCCATTTGGTACACCTTGATATTGTGGTTGACAGCAAAGGCCAGAAAGAGTCTGATTGCTTCAAGTCTTGCAACAGGAGAAAATGTTTCATCATAATCTATTCCCTCTTCTTGTATGTAGCCTTGAACCACAAGCCTGGCTTTATTCTTGACAACAATACCCCTTTCATCAGTTTTGTTTTTGAAGACCCACTTTGTGCCAATAGGACTTACATTCTCTGGCAGTGGTATAAGCTCCCATACTTGTTGTCTTCTGAACTGTTGGAGCTCTTCTTGCATGGCCTCTACCCAGCTGTTGTCTTTCAGTGCCTCTTGGTACTTGACTGGCTGATGGAGTGATAGAAAGCCAGCAAAAAGACAAATGTTTTGGGACTGCTTTCTTGTGAGCACCCCTTCATTGATGTTGCCAATGATTTGATCTGGTGGATGAGATTTCAAGAAGATTAGCTCTCCTTGGTAGGGAATGATGGCATTTTGTGGTGAAGGCTGCAGATGTGTATCATTTGAGCTAACCACTGCTGGTGAATTTGATGACCCAGCAGTGGCTTCAAAAGGTGGAGGCATTGGAGGTAAAGGTGTGAACACCTGCTGACTTTGATCCACTGTTTGAGGACTTTTGTCAGCTGGGTTTGATGAGGTGGAAGCAGTGGTTAAGGGGCTACTTTGGTCAACAACTGTTGAGGTAGCAGTGGTTGAGCTTTGACAACTGTTTTGAACAACTGATGCTCCCCCCTTTGAGGCAGACTTTTGAGGAATGATGATTTCATATCCATAGTCTGGTGATGAATCCTCTGATGGACCCGCAGTGTTAGTCTTGACAACAGTATTTTCAAAGGTGAATTTTTCAAGATCAAACAATTCTGCAGGATTTGCAGGGATTTTCAGTGATGAAAGTTCATTGAACTTTACATTCAAGGTCTCTTCCACTGCTTTGGTCCGTGTATTAAACACTTTGTAGGCCTTAGCAGTGGATGAGTATCCCAAGTGATATCCCATATCGATTTTGGCTGCAAATTTTGAGATAGAATCTTTTAAGTTCAAAATGAAGCATGGTGTGACAACTCGAAATCTAGAACCCTTCGTTGTAACTTGCTTGTATGTTATGTGATTAGTTGGCCGATTGAACTTAATGATAAACGTGAACCTTTTTACATGATATATGTTTGTTATGTGTGCATTGTATATATTCATATGTATTATAAGTGAACCGAGAACCCGACACGAAACAACAAGGAACCCGACTCGAGACCATGAGGTCTCGAGTGAATAGTAATCGGTTTTGGGCCTTTGGGCCGTGAACCCCCACTCGAAACCCACTAAGGGTGCACACTTGGAACTTGACTATAAATACACCACCCCTAGTTACTTGTTACCACTTTGTTGAACATTAGAACACACACACACTTCTATCTTCTCTCCCACTAGAACTCTAGCACACAAACACATCTCCAAGACTCTCGGATCCACTCGGTTGACACAAGAAACTCTCGGATTTGGACTTTGGATCGGCACACACACACACATCACCAACCGGTTAGTATTTTTATGGTTAATTTTTGTTGTGTTTGTGCTTGAATGGATGTATGCATAAGATGATGTCTATAGTTAGAGATTACATGATGTTCTTGATGTTTATGATGATTCTAATATGCGCCATGTTGATAACCGGTTAACATATATTATATGGCAAGATGTGATATGTTGTGTCTAAATGAAGTTTGAACCACTTATGTTGATGAACATGAAATCGGGTTACATATGTCATGAAATCGGACTTGTATGAAAACCGGGTTATGTGTTATGCTTAGTGTTTTGATGCTTGTTCATAGTGTTGATTGAATAAGTGGTTAAAATGTTATGAACTTGATGAAGATGGGTTTGAATATTTGAAGAACACTTTGAATGATAGTTGAAGATTGAAAACCCTTGTGATTTTGATCCACATTTGACTAATAGCCTGATTAGGAAATATGTTAGTGAAATTCTATTGGTCATTTCCGGATTTGGGCCTGATTATATTGTACTATTTGGCTGATTACACCTGCATCAACACGTGAACGTGAAAATGACAGCTTACCGACTCGCAATCACCCGTTGCGACTCGCAACCACAGCGTGATGACTCGAGACCACGCGGTTGCGACTCGCAACCATAGCAGGACAAGCCGAAACCACAGGTTACGAGTCCGGTTGCGACTCGAGACCTTAGCATGATGAACCGAGACTACGGTTGCGACACCGGTTGCGACTCGCAACCATCCATGATCAACACACAGCATGACTCGAGACCATGCTTGCGAGTTCGGTTGCGACTCGAGACCACACTTTGGGCCTTAGTTAGTGGGCCGGACTTATGAACTTCTGTGCTACTGTTGATGAGTTATTTGGGCCTGTTATCACGAGCCCAACTGTTTGGACTTTGAACATGTGATTAACTGTTACCTATGAACTGCTACTGATTAAACGTGTCTGCCATACGTGTTGAACATTTGTGCACTACTTGGTTCGAATCTGATTATACGTGATAACCGTGATAGGACGTTATTGACTACTTGCGACTTGATTGACTTTCTGTGATTAACTGCCGAGCAAACCGAGGTGAGTTCACACCCTTTACAAAGCATGGGATTCCCTGGGTTGGGAACGGGATTCAGGAACGTGGGTTCCTCGTCTACCTTTGGGTAGGACGTCAGTGGTTCAGGAATGTGATTCCTCGTCCGGATGGACGGATAAACGTACTAGACTAAAACTCTATCACGAAGTCCCTCCTTTTTGTATCGACTAATCGCCGGGCCAATGGCGAGCGGGTCATTAGTTAGATAGCGCTATTTAGGTCTGACAAGCCTCACACCGTGCCGCAGAGGACGGGCGTGAACTAATGGATCTGGGGCACGTCAATGATGATAGACATTGATGTTTTCAGGGCACATAAACATGACTACAGTCAGCAATCGATACGGTAACGAGTCTAGTATACACATGGGGTAGCCCCCACGGCTGGAGAGCCAGATGATGTACATGGGGTAGCCCCCACGGCCGAAATGCCTGATAACTACATGGGGTAGCCCCCACGGCCGGAGTGCCGGAGTAACTGGGAACGAACTGGTCACGTTTTTAAAACTATGGGGTAACCCCCACGGCAGGATGCCAGATAAAGTAAACTGTTTTCGAAACAACTAAAACGAACGCCCACCCGTGAACTCACTCAACTAGTTGTTGACTCGTTACTACATGCTTTGCAGGACCATAGGTACTCAGTGGGAGCTTGCATGGAGGAGGATCGTTGTGGGACAGGGATTGCTACAAGACTATGTTAAACTTGAAACTTTTGGAACTTATGTTATAACTTTAAACTTATGCTTCCGCTTGCAACTTAAACTTATTTGTTTTGGAACACCAATCGTGATGGTTAAACTTTTATAACTACTTATATGCTTGTTCAGTATGATTGGTGGCTGGATCCTGGTCAGTCACGCCTCCATGCGGTGGTACTCCGCAGGTGGGATTTTGGGGGTGTGACAGATTGGTATCAGAGCCATTGGTTATAGTGAACTTGGTTTTAATAAAGGAGAAACGTTTTTGTTAAAACCAGACTATAACCGGTTTAGTGCTCAACGGTCCACAACGACACTTCGCTCCTCATGCAAGGCTCGACGTTCTAGGTAATATAATGTATGTATATGGCCTACTTGTTAGTTGCGTAGTACATTGCTCATGGTATGCTTGACTAGTATAACTACTGTTGTTTGAACACATGCGTACTTACTCTGTCCTACTATCGTGCTTTCGCGAACCTCTCTCACACGTATTGCTTTTATTATGAAGAACCATGTCTGGACGCGTTAACATGACACAAGCCCAGTTGACGGCTTTGATCAACGAGCGAGTTGCCGCAGCGCTCGCAGCTGCACACGCAGGAGGTATATCCTGCAGTCCGAAATTGTTCTAGGATCATTTGGATCCTACTCTCGTGAACCAACCTTTGTGTTAAACTCTGTCTTTTCTTTCACCTACCTTAGGTCAGTATGCTCAGGCACCGGTGTGCACTTTTAAGACCTTTATGGACTGTCGACCCACTACTTTTAGCGGAACTGAGGGAGCAGTAGGTCTCCTACACTGGTTTGAGAAACTGGAGTCTGTGTTCGAAATGTGTGAATGCCCTGAAGCGCGCAGGGTGAAGTATGCTACTGGTACTCTCGAGGGTTTGGCTCTCACGTGGTGGAATGCTCAAGTGCAGATGTTAGGGTTGGTTGCTGCCAATGCCACCCCATGGGAAACTTTCAAGGAAATGATCAGGGAGGAATACTGCAGTCGTGACGACATTCACAAACTGGAAGATGAGTTCTACAATCTTAAGATGTCGGGGTCAGAAATTGAGGCATACACTAAGAGATCGCATGAGCTTGCTTTGTTGTGTCCTACCATGGTGGATCCTCCCTACAAGCGAATTGAACTCTATCTCAAGGGCTTGGTGCCAGAGATCCAAAGTCATGTGACTTCAGCGAGGTTGACTACTATCCAGCAGGTTGTACAGTTGGCTCACCGTCTCACTGACCAAGCGGTGGAGCAGAACAAGTTACCGAAGCGCATAGGTGCTGCAACTACTTCTGGTGCTTCTAGTGGGGATAAACGGAAATGGGATGGAACTTCAAGCAGGGGTTCAACTTCGGTGCAAACTCAGTCTCAGCAGAGAAAGACGGACGATCACAAGAGCCCCAGTCAGCAATCGTCTGGTGGTCAAAGTCATGGTGGGTACAAAGGAAATCACCCCAAGTGCAATCGTTGTAGCCTACACCACAGTGGGCCATGCACCAGGGGCAACTGTCATCGATGCAACAAGCCTGGTCATGTTGCAAAGGATTGCAGAAGCGCATACCCCGTCAACCAGAATCGTCAGCAACCTCAGCAGAACCAGCGACAGCAGCAGGGTAACAACAAAGGGTGCTTTCAGTGTGGAGCTGAAGGTCATTTCAAGAAGGATTGTCCCCAACTGAACCAGAACAACAACAATAATCAGGGGAATGGTAACAATGGGAACAACAACAATGGTGCTAGGGGACGTGTGTTCGTGATTGGCCAAGGTGAAGCAAGGAATGATCCCAACGTGGTGACGGGTAAGTTCCTTCTCGACGACTTTTATGTTACAGTCTTATTTGATTCGGGTGCCGATACTAGCTATGTGTCACTAGAAGTTAGTAAGATGCTTAAGCGTATTCCTACACCCCTGAGCGACAAGCACACTGTCGAGCTAGCTAATGGTAAGAGTTTGGAAGCCTCACACGTAGTCAAGGGTTGCCAGCTTATTCTCGCTAACCAGACTTTCTATATCGATCTTATTCCTATTGTCTTGGGTAGTTTCGACGTTGTCATTGGGATGGATTGGTTATCCCAACACCGAGCAGAGATTCTTTGCAACGAGAAGATCGTTCGTATTCCTGGTTTAGGTAGTGAACCTCTCATGATTCGTGGCGACAAGAGAAGTGCTGTTGAGAACATTATCTCTCTTCTTAAGGCCCAGAAATGCTTACGAAAGGGCCACACTGCGATTTTGGCTCTAGTTACTGATACCACAGAGAAGGAGAAGAAGTTGGAAGATTTTCCGGTTGTACGCGACTATCCTGAGGTATTCCCTGAGGAATTACCTGGTCTTCCGCCCCATCGCCAAGTCGAGTTTCAGATTGATCTAGCTCCTGGAGCCGCGCCTGTAGCCCGTGCACCTTATCGTTTAGCGCCATCAGAGTTGGAAGAACTCTCCACGCAACTACAAGAACTCTTGGATAAGGGTTTCATTCGTCCTAGCTCATCGCCTTGGGGAGCTCCAGTGTTATTTGTGAAGAAGAAGGATGGTACCTTCAGAATGTGTATCGACTATCGCGAACTCAACAAAGTGACTGTGAAGAATCGTTATCCTCTACCGCGTATTGACGACTTGTTCGACCAGTTGCAGGGGTCGAGCTACTATTCAAAGATCGATCTGAGATCGGGATATCACCAGCTGAGAGTTCGGGAAGAGGATGTCTCTAAGACGGCCTTTAGGACTCGATATGGGCACTATGAGTTTTTGGTCATGCCGTTTGGGCTGACGAACGCACCGGCAGTTTTTATGGATTTGATGAATCGAGTGTGCAAACCGTACCTGGACAAGTTTGTTATAGTCTTCATCGACGACATCCTGATCTATTCTAAGAGCAAGGAAGAGCACGAACAACATCTACGACTTATTTTGGAACTCCTTCGGAAGGAACAGCTTTACGCAAAATTCTCGAAATGCGACTTCTGGCTTCGTGAAGTCCATTTCCTAGGGCATGTGGTGAACAAGGATGGGATTCACGTTGATCCATCCAAAGTGGAATCTATTAAGAACTGGCCTGCGCCTCGCACACCAAAGGAAATTCGCCAATTTTTGGGATTGGCAGGTTATTACAGGAGATTCATTAAGGATTTTTCTAAGATCGCGCAGCCCCTCACGTTGTTAACACAGAAAGGCGTTGTTTATCATTGGGGAAATGCACAAGAGTTAGCTTTTCAGCATCTAAAGGATAGACTTTGCAGTGCACCTATTCTTTCACTGCCAGAGGGCACAGACGATTTTGTGGTTTACTGTGATGCATCAATTCAAGGTCTTGGTTGTGTATTGATGCAACGAGATAAAGTCATAGCTTACGCCTCACGACAACTTAAAGTTCACGAGAAGAACTACACGACACATGATTTAGAGCTGGGAGCTGTTGTTTTTGCACTTAAACTATGGCGGCATTACCTGTACGGAACCAAGTGCGCCATCTACACCGACCACAGAAGTTTAGAACACATATTCAAACAGAAGGAACTGAATATGCGGCAGCGACGATGGGTCGAGCTGCTGAATGATTACGAGTGCTCTATCAGGTATCACCCGGGCAAGGCCAATGTTGTGGCAGACGCCCTGAGTCGGAAGGACACTACGCCTAAGCGCGTAAGAGCTTTACAACTCACGATCCATTCTAGTCTACCTTCGCAAATACGAGCTGCTCAGATAGAAGCACTGAAACCAGAAAACGTTAGAGCTGAAGCTCTACGCGGGTCAAGGCAACGCTTAGAACAGAAGGAAGACGGTGCTTATTATGTAACAGGACGCTTTTGGGTCCCACTCTATGGCGACTTACGAGAACTTGTGATGGATGAAGCGCACAAATCTCGCTACTCGGTACACCCTGGTTCGGACAAGATGTACCACGATATTAAAACCACGTATTGGTGGCCTAGCATGAAGGCCCACATAGCAACGTACGTCAGCAAGTGTTTGACTTGTGCGCGAGTCAAGACGGAATATCAGAAACCTTCAGGCCTACTTCAGCAACCAGAGATACCACAATGGAAATGGGAGCAAATTTCCATGGATTTCGTTACTGGCTTACCTAGATCACAGCGCGGAAACGATACTATCTGGGTGATCGTGGATCGACTCACAAAATCCGCACACTTTTTGGCAATCAAGGAAACGGATAAGTTCTCCACTCTAGCGGAAATATACCTCAAGGAAGTTGTTTCGAGGCACGGGGTGCCCACTTCTATCATCTCTGATCGAGATGCACGGTTTACTTCGGAACTGTGGCAGGCAATGCACAAGTCTTTTGGCTCACGTTTAGATATGAGCACAGCGTATCACCCACAGACGGACGGGCAGTCCGAGCGAACTATTCAGACATTAGAAGACATGCTTCGCGCTTGTGTAATCGACTTTGGCAACAGCTGGGAAAGGCATCTGCCACTCGTGGAATTCTCGTATAATAACAGCTACCACACCAGCATTAAAGCTGCTCCGTTTGAGGCATTGTACGGACGTAAATGCCGGTCACCCCTCTGTTGGGCAGAAGTGGGGGATAGTCAAATCACTGGTCCAGAACATGTGGTAGACACTACTGAGCGGATTGCTCAAATACGACAACGCATGGCGGCGGCTCGTGACCGTCAGAAGGCATACGCCGATAAGGGCAGGAAACCACTTGAGCTCCAGGTTGGGGAGCGGGTATTACTCAAAGTCTCACCCTGGAAGGGTGTGGTTCGTTTTGGTAAACGCGGCAAACTCAACCCACGGTACGTTGGACCTTTTGAAATCATCGAGAAAATAGGCAAGGTGGCCTACAGACTGAAATTACCAGCAGAACTCGGTGCAGTTCACAACGTTTTCCATGTGTCAAATCTGAAGAAGTGTCTGTCAGATGAGACGCACGTAGTTCCTCTGAAGGAACTCACGATCGACGAACAGTTGAAATTCGTCGAAGAACCTGTCGAGATCACGGACCGGGATGTTAAGGTCCTCAAGAGCACTAGAATACCTCTTGTTCGAGTTCGTTGGAACTCACGTCGCGGCCCAGAGTTTACCTGGGAGCGCGAAGATCGGATGAAACAAAAGTATCCCCAACTGTTTGAGAACAGTACTAACGCTACTGAGGCTGAAGCTACGGAATTTCGGGACGAAATTCCAGATCAACGGGGGGTGGATGTGACACCCCAGGAAAACCGGGAAAACCTTGCAACCTAACTAGCTTCCTCAGTGAGTGCTATCAAATTTCGGGACGAAATTTCTTTCAACTTGGGGATGATGTGACAACTCGAAATCTAGAACCCTTCGTTGTAACTTGCTTGTATGTTATGTGATTAGTTGGCCGATTGAACTTAATGATAAACGTGAACCTTTTTACATGATATATGTTTGTTATGTGTGCATTGTATATATTCATATGTATTATAAGTGAACCGAGAACCCGACACGAAACAACAAGGAACCCGACTCGAGACCATGAGGTCTCGAGTGAATAGTAATCGGTTTTGGGCCTTTGGGCCGTGAACCCCCACTCGAAACCCACTAAGGGTGCACACTTGGAACTTGACTATAAATACACCACCCCTAGTTACTTGTTACCACTTTGTTGAACATTAGAACACACACACACTTCTATCTTCTCTCCCACTAGAACTCTAGCACACAAACACATCTCCAAGACTCTCGGATCCACTCGGTTGACACAAGAAACTCTCGGATTTGGACTTTGGATCGGCACACACACACACATCACCAACCGGTTAGTATTTTTATGGTTAATTTTTGTTGTGTTTGTGCTTGAATGGATGTATGCATAAGATGATGTCTATAGTTAGAGATTACATGATGTTCTTGATGTTTATGATGATTCTAATATGCGCCATGTTGATAACCGGTTAACATATATTATATGGCAAGATGTGATATGTTGTGTCTAAATGAAGTTTGAACCACTTATGTTGATGAACATGAAATCGGGTTACATATGTCATGAAATCGGACTTGTATGAAAACCGGGTTATGTGTTATGCTTAGTGTTTTGATGCTTGTTCATAGTGTTGATTGAATAAGTGGTTAAAATGTTATGAACTTGATGAAGATGGGTTTGAATATTTGAAGAACACTTTGAATGATAGTTGAAGATTGAAAACCCTTGTGATTTTGATCCACATTTGACTAATAGCCTGATTAGGAAATATGTTAGTGAAATTCTATTGGTCATTTCCGGATTTGGGCCTGATTATATTGTACTATTTGGCTGATTACACCTGCATCAACACGTGAACGTGAAAATGACAGCTTACCGACTCGCAATCACCCGTTGCGACTCGCAACCACAGCGTGATGACTCGAGACCACGCGGTTGCGACTCGCAACCATAGCAGGACAAGCCGAAACCACAGGTTACGAGTCCGGTTGCGACTCGAGACCTTAGCATGATGAACCGAGACTACGGTTGCGACACCGGTTGCGACTCGCAACCATCCATGATCAACACACAGCATGACTCGAGACCATGCTTGCGAGTTCGGTTGCGACTCGAGACCACACTTTGGGCCTTAGTTAGTGGGCCGGACTTATGAACTTCTGTGCTACTGTTGATGAGTTATTTGGGCCTGTTATCACGAGCCCAACTGTTTGGACTTTGAACATGTGATTAACTGTTACCTATGAACTGCTACTGATTAAACGTGTCTGCCATACGTGTTGAACATTTGTGCACTACTTGGTTCGAATCTGATTATACGTGATAACCGTGATAGGACGTTATTGACTACTTGCGACTTGATTGACTTTCTGTGATTAACTGCCGAGCAAACCGAGGTGAGTTCACACCCTTTACAAAGCATGGGATTCCCTGGGTTGGGAACGGGATTCAGGAACGTGGGTTCCTCGTCTACCTTTGGGTAGGACGTCAGTGGTTCAGGAATGTGATTCCTCGTCCGGATGGACGGATAAACGTACTAGACTAAAACTCTATCACGAAGTCCCTCCTTTTTGTATCGACTAATCGCCGGGCCAATGGCGAGCGGGTCATTAGTTAGATAGCGCTATTTAGGTCTGACAAGCCTCACACCGTGCCGCAGAGGACGGGCGTGAACTAATGGATCTGGGGCACGTCAATGATGATAGACATTGATGTTTTCAGGGCACATAAACATGACTACAGTCAGCAATCGATACGGTAACGAGTCTAGTATACACATGGGGTAGCCCCCACGGCTGGAGAGCCAGATGATGTACATGGGGTAGCCCCCACGGCCGAAATGCCTGATAACTACATGGGGTAGCCCCCACGGCCGGAGTGCCGGAGTAACTGGGAACGAACTGGTCACGTTTTTAAAACTATGGGGTAACCCCCACGGCAGGATGCCAGATAAAGTAAACTGTTTTCGAAACAACTAAAACGAACGCCCACCCGTGAACTCACTCAACTAGTTGTTGACTCGTTACTACATGCTTTGCAGGACCATAGGTACTCAGTGGGAGCTTGCATGGAGGAGGATCGTTGTGGGACAGGGATTGCTACAAGACTATGTTAAACTTGAAACTTTTGGAACTTATGTTATAACTTTAAACTTATGCTTCCGCTTGCAACTTAAACTTATTTGTTTTGGAACACCAATCGTGATGGTTAAACTTTTATAACTACTTATATGCTTGTTCAGTATGATTGGTGGCTGGATCCTGGTCAGTCACGCCTCCATGCGGTGGTACTCCGCAGGTGGGATTTTGGGGGTGTGACACATGGGCAACCAAAAACTTTGAAATATGAGATTTATGGCTTTATTTTATACAGAATTTCATAAGCAGTCTTTTTGTGCCTGGAGTTGATTAAAACTCTGTTTTGGACATAGCAAGCAGTGTTTACTGCCTCTGCCCAAAAAGTTAATGGCAAACCTGAATCTGCAAGCATGGTTCTGGCAGCCTCAATCAGCGTTCTATTCTTTCTTTCAACAACTCCATTTTGCTCTGGTGTTCTAGGAATGCTGTACAGCCTTACAATCCCTTTCTTCACACAGAAGGCATCCAACTCCTTATTTTTGAATTCTGTGCCATTGTCACTCCTGAAGACTTTTACTGGAAGGTCAAATTGCTTTTCAACCTGTATCACAAAGTTGTCACACCCCCAAAATCCACCTGCGGAGTATCACCGCTTGGGAGCGCGACTGACCAGGATCAAGCCACCAATCATATTGAACATGTAAATAAGTAGTAATCGTTATTCAACAATACGAAAGGTGTTTTCAAAACCAACATAATCAAGTGTAGCGGAAGCATTAATGTAAAAACCCATACATAAGTATTTAGTGTGTAATGTCATAAACGTATAATAAGCATTCACGATCCATTTGCCCACAACGACCTGCTCCTCCTTGTGCAAGCTCCATGTGTACCTAAGGTCCTGCAAGGCATGCAGCAGAGAGTCAACTACTAGTTGAGCGAGTTCACAGTGTACAGTTTAGTAATTGTAATAGTATGAGTAGCATTATGTTCGTTCGTTAAGTCATGTTTCGTATTAGTTTCCATCGCGGCCCTCTAGGCATGTATGCGAAGATTAGGGGAAATATTCCCAAGTATTCTAGACTATGTATATTTGTATCGCGGCCACCCTGGCATGTGTGCGAAGTTTTGGTATATAGTTCGCGGCCTTTCCAAGGCATGTGTGTGAAGATCAGTCATAATATCGCGGCCAACCCCTGGCGTGTGTGCGAAGATCAGTTCAAATGGGTATACAAGTCTAGCCGTATCTTATCATTTACCATCCTCACCCTGAGGACCATATAACTAAGTTCAATGTGCTAGGTAAACACAAATAAATAATCCAACCCATTCCCACCCTGGGAACCCATGCCTTGGCTGTGTGAACTCACCTTTGGTTTGCTCGGTATGCTAGACTATGTGCTCGCAAGTAATCAATCACGTCCTATAGTGTGCACGTATACTCAATCAGTACATGTTTGTAAGGTTTCGCATGTAATCAATATCACAGAGTGTGTTTGACAGTTAATATTATGTAACACACAAACAGTTAATCACATTCATGCAACTCAAGCTTTACATTAGAGGCTTTCTCAGTTTGTTTTAACTCAGTTATTCAACAGTCTTGGTAAACTTAACGGTGTTAATCAGGATCATGAATAGTATACATAATAGAGTTAACACACTTAATGTAGTCACTGTGTCATAACAGAGTTATATCAACATTAGCAGAGTTATCACATACAATAAGCTTAACATACGTAATCTAGTTAACCTAACCCAATTAACATATTAACAGAAGTAATATACTAACTGAGTTGCTGAACTAACCGAGTTATTGTTTAACAAGTTTAACAAACTGAGTAAATAACTAACAAGGTTACACACTTAACAGAATTTACTAACAAAGTTAACTGTGCAACGCAATTCAATGAAATTCCTGAGTAGCGAAATCCCTTAGGCGAAATCCCCTTAGGGCCGAAAACACTTGGGCCGAAAACCCCAAGGTGTTTTCGTTGAAGATAGGGTTTTCGTTGGGTTACATCATCTTCATTAACATTACCCAACCCTAAATCGATTATCATTGTTCCACCATTACTATTAATCATTCGGTCATATCTGTAGTCGAAACAGTCAAGGATATTACCAATCATCGATCATCTGCAAGTTGTTATGGCCATCAAGTTTACATGAACCCAAATTCCACAACAATTCTAATAACCTATGTAATGTATAGCATGTGCATAGAAAACAGATGTCAGCCACTATTATTGATTAAATCAAGTATTTGTCATCACATGTATAACACATATTCCAACCTCATAAAAATACATCATCACTTGATTTATTCCACATGAAATTGGTCTACCTAATCTGACAATACACTTTAAACATGCACATGCTTTGACTATCTCAAAAGTACAAACACCCACATGGCCGCCAATTTCCATCTAGGCCACTGTTACATCCAGTTCAATTATGAATCACATATCACACAATTTGCACATAAGATCACATATGATTGCATCGATCATAATATCACCACTAAACATCATCATACACAACAACTAACAATCACATAATTGACAAGGAGTAGGGTGATTAAACTAACCAAAAGTTCGACTGAATCAGATGATGCTTCGATGGTGGGGGGGTCCACTGCCGCACACAATATGGGAGAGGTAGGGTTTTGTTTTGAATTTTTATCTTTTTGCTAAACAATAACAAGATACGTGTACATATAGGATAGTTTGGGCGGTTCACTTTACAACCGTGATAATGGGTCTAAGCCCATTTAATAATCGGATCTTTTAATAACTTTGGTCCAATGAGCTGTTAACAAATGAATTGAGACGGTCCAATAAGCATTTGGAGTTCAAATATTGTTGGCCACTCATATTGAATAAAATTGAAGGATCTGATTATCTTTGGAACCGTCCAATAAGCAAATAGGTGATATTAATTAGTTGTCGGCCATTTGTAAAGTTTTTAAGTTACAGCATAAAGTTCGACCCAATATACACACTCATACACCTACTCGAACATATTAAACGTTTAATAATGACATTACCGTCACAAGTGTTTACTAGTTTTATATCGTCATAAGGAATGTGAAAGAGATATAACAAGAAATAGGATCACGTGACGAAGAGACACTGACCTTAAAAGTTCGGGTTGTCACATCATCCCCAACTTGAAAGAAATTTCGTCCCGAAATTTAGCGCATGGTTACTGAGGAAGCTAGTTGTGTTGAACGTTTTCGCGGGGTGTCACATCATCCCCTACTTGAAAGAATTTTCGTCCCGAAAATTGTTCAAAAACGAGGGCTTGAAGTGAGTTCCGACGAACTCGATCTATAGATACCTTACAATGCTTGTGTGGGGGGGGGGGTTAATCTTGTGGTCGGTGGAAATCATGGTATGGTTGTTAGCGTTTCGTTATATTAGTTGCCAATCAAAGAAACAAGGAATTAATGAGGTTCGTACGAAGAATCGAGCGAAAACAGGGGTCCATTAATAACCGAAGGATTCGACCAGCTAATCTATTGTCTAGAAGTAATTTCCAGTAGTGGTGCATGGCGGCATGGCACAACAGGGAAGTTCGTTACATCGCGGACGCGCGAGTGTATCATTTGTCCAAAACAGAGTTTGGTGGGTAAGGTTGCGAGTTGCAAAACGACGAACGCGTGTAACTGTGGCTGCTTCGTTTCTGGTGACGATGACAGGCGAAGGTAATAGGGTTCGTCAACCGGGATGCGTAGGTGTAGTTCTCCTAAACCCAAGTTCGTTTGAGCCAGGCTACTCTTCATGAATGTTGACGTGCAAACCGAATGTACGAAGGGTCAGATGGCGACGTCATATCGAGACAGTCGTATGGATAAATAGAACGCATAAAACAGTTGTCGTATTGAGGTGAGCAGATAACAGGAAAAGATTTTGATCACTACTTGTCAAGTTTAAAGTAAACAGTTGAGTGTCAAAGCAAGCACACTAGGGCTAATAAGGGCAATCATGCTACTACGTTAACTAAGCATACCATAAACAACGCACCATGCAAATGTAACTAACAAGTAGGTAACATAAACATAGACCATACCATCTAAAGTGTTGAGTCTTGCACGTGGAGCGAAGCGTCGTTGTGGATCGTTGAGCACTGTACTGGTTATAGTCTGGTTTTAACAAAAACTTTTTCCCCTTATTAAAACCAAGTTCACTATAACCAACGGCTCTGATACCAATCTGTCACACCCCCAAAATCCACCTGCGGAGTATCACCGCTTGGGAGCGTGACTGACCAGGATCAAGCCACCAATCATATTGAACATGTAAATAAGTAGTAATCGTTATTCAACAATACAAAAGGTGTTTTCAAAACCAACATAATCAAGTGTAACGGAAGCATTAATGTAAAAACCCATACATAAGTATTTAGTGTGTAATGTCATAAACATTTAATAAGCATTCACGATCCATTTGCCCACAACGACCTGCTCCTCCTTGTGCAAGCTCCATGTGTACCTAAGGTCCTGCAAGGCATGCAGCAGAGAGTCAACTACTAGTTGAGCGAGTTCACGTTGTACAGTTTAGTAATTGTAATAGTATGAGTAGCATTATGTTCGTTCGTTAAGTCATGTTTCGTATTAGTTTCCATCGCGGCCCTCTAGGCATGTATGCGAAGATTAGGGGAAATATTCCCAAGTATTCTAGACTATGTATATTTGTATCGCGGCCACCCTGGCATGTGTGCGAAGTTTTAGTATATAGTTCGCGGCCTTTCCAAGGCATGTGTGCGAAGATCAGTCATAATATCGCGGCCAACCCCTGGCGTGTGTGCGAAGATCAGTTCAAATGGGTATACAAGTCTAGCCGTATCTTATCATTTACCATCCTCACCCTGAGGACCATATAACTAAGTTCAATGTGCTAGGTAAACACAAATAAATAATCCAACCCATTCCCACCCTGGGAACCCATGCCTTGGCTGTGTGAACTCACCTTTGGTTTGCTCGGTATGCTAGACTATGTGCTCGCAAGTAATCAATCACGTCCTATAGTGTGCACGTATACTCAATCAGTACATGTTTGTAAGGTTTCGCATGTAATCAATATCACAGAGTGTGTTTGACAGTTAATATTATGTAACACACAAACAGTTAATCACATTCATGCAACTCAAGCTTTACATTAGAGGCTTTCTCAGTTTGTTTTAACTCAGTTATTCAACAGTCTTGGTAAACTTAACGGTGTTAATCAGGATCATGAATAGTATACATAATAGAGTTAACACACTTAATGTAGTCACTGTGTCATAACAGAGTTATATCAACATTAGCAGAGTTATCACATACAATAAGCTTAACATACGTAATCTAGTTAACCTAACCCAATTAACATATTAACAGAACTAATATACTAATTGAGTTGCTGAACTAACCGAGTTATTGTTTAACAAGTTTAACAAACTGAGTAAATAACTAACAAGGTTACACACTTAACAGAATTTACTAACAAAGTTAACTGTGCAACGCAATTCAATGAAATTCTTGAGTAGCGAAATCCCTTAGGCGAAATCCCCTTAGGGCCGAAAACACTTGGGCCGAAAACCCCAAGGTGTTTTCGTTGAAGATAGGGTTTTCGTTGGGTTACATCATCTTCATTAACAGTTACCCAACCCTAAATCGATTATCATTGTTCCACCATTACTATTAATCATTCGGTCATATCTGTAGTCGAAACAGTCAAGGATATTACCAATCATCGATCATCTGCAAGTTGTTATGGCCATCAAGTTTACATGAACCCAAATTCCACAACAATTCTAATAACCTATGTAATGTATAGCATGTGCATAGAAAACAGATGTCAGCCACTATTATTGATTAAATCAAGTATTTGTCATCACATGTATAACACATATTCCAACCTCATAAAAATACATCATCACTTGATTTATTCCACATGAAAGTGGTCTACCTAATCTGACAATACACTTTAAACATGCACATGCTTTGACTATCTCAAAAGTACAAACACCCACATGGCCGCCAATTTCCATCTAGGCCACTGTTACATCCAGTTCAATTATGAATCACATATCACACAATTTGCACATAAGATCACATATGATTGCATCGATCATAATATCACCACTAAACATCATCATACACAACAACTAACAATCACATAATTGACAAGGAGTAGGTTGATTAAACTAACCAAAAGTTCGACTGAATCAGATGATGCTTCGATGGTGGGGGGGGTCCACTGCCGCACACAATATGGGAGAGGTAGGGTTTTGTTTTGAATTTTTATCTTTTTGCTAAACAATAACAAGATACGTGTACATATAGGATAGTTTGGGCGGTTCACTTTACAACCGTGATAATGGGTCTAAGCCCATTTAATAATCGGATCTTTTAATAACTTTGGTCCAATGAGCTGTTAACAAATGAATTGAGACGGTCTAATAAGCATTTGGAGTTCAAATATTGTTGGCCACTCATATTGAATAAAATTGAAGGATCTGATTATCTTTGGAACCGTCCAATAAGCAAATAGGTGATATTAATTAGTTGTCGGCCATTTGTAAAGTTTTTAAGTTACAGCATAAAGTTCGACCCAATATACACACTCATACACCTACTCGAACATATTAAACGTTTAATAATGACATTACCGTCACAAGTGTTTACTAGTTTTATATCGTCATAAGGAAAGTGAAAGAGATATAACAAGAAACAGGATCACGTGACGAAGAGACACTGACCTTAAAAGTTCGGGTTGTCACAAAAGTCTTGCAAAATACCTACAGTCTCATCTTTGGAGTGTAAAAAGAAGGTCCATGTAAACCTAGAGAAGTCATCAACAATAACCAAACAATATCTTTTCTTTTTGAGACTCATGACTTGCACTGGGCCAAACAAATCCATGTGCAGCATCTGCAAATACTGGGTTGTTTTGGACTCTTCAATGGACTTAAAAGAGCTCTTGTGTTGTTTTCCTTTTAAACAGGAAATACAGTGTTTAGGACATGAAAACATTTTTTGTGGTAAGCCTCTTACTAAGCCATTTTTTGAAATTTCATTGATTGTTTTGAGATTTGTGTGTCCCAGTCTTTTGTGCCATAGCTCTGTCTCTTTGTTAGAGGCAGCTGAGAACAGACAGGCATCAGTTCTGGGACACTCTCTTGACATGTCAACAACATAAACATTGCCACTTCTTTGAGCAACAAGTTTTGTTGAGCCTTTCTTGATTATTGCTTCAATCTTACTAACCATTTCTGGTCCGACAATCCTACAACAATCCTTTGTGAAGAATGATCCAAACCCTTTATCACTCATTTGAGACACACTCAGGAGGTTGAATTTCAGATTATCAATAAGATTGACATTTTCAAATTTTACATTTCCAGACTTTACAGTACCAGACCCCAGAACTTTTCCCTTACTATTATTACCAAAGGATATATCACCCCCTCCATGAATTTTGAAATCTTGAAGAAGGGCTTTACATCCTGTCATGTGCCTGGAGCCTCCACTATCTACATACCAAAGACTATCTAAGCATGCAGAAGCTCCCTGCACATGAAGTAAAGGATTAGTTCAAAGAGGTTTCCAAAGCCAACAGGGCTTTGGATGGGGTCTCAACAGTGTCTGGGATGGAGACAGGTGCATGGACAGTGGTTAGCTCAGGGATTTGTACATTTTTGGGAATGTATTTCAATAACCACTGTTGAGGGTCTTGACCTATCATCTGTTGATAACCAAAAGGATGCCTGTTCACTTTTGGTTTAGAGGGCTTTTTGTAAGTCTCACAAACGTGTGGAATCCTTTGGTATGATACTTTTTCCTTGCCTTTTCTGAATTGATTGGCTGGAGGTGCATCTGTCACCCGTACATCCCTTTGAATAGATGTTTGATTCAACTGTTTTGTGACAGCAGTTTGGACAGGGATGAACAGTGGTTGTTTCTTGGTGAACTTAACAGATGATGCTGATGAACTTAAGGATGTTTTTGCAGTGTACTCTTTCTTCTTTTCATCAAAGTTTTTGAGATACACACATTCCTTAGTTTTGTGGTTATTTTTACCACAGATGGTGCAGCTGGCAGCAGGTGAAATGTTGCTTGTTTTGTTTATATCATATGCTTTTAGATGAAAACAATCTTTTGTTAGATGATTCTTCTTTTCACAGAATTCACAAAACAAGTTTTTGATCTTTTCTCTTTTCTTCCTTTTCTCAGATTCCTTTGTAACAGAGTTTTGAACCACTGTTGGGATATCTTTGATAGGAATGACTCTTGCGTTTGGAGCTTTTATACCATCAGTGGTTGTGAAATCCATTGGTTTGAAATTTTCAAGGGTATCACACTCATCAGACCATGTGGGTTTAAATTGGTATTTCTCAATTTCCTCAAAAGTTGAGGATCCCACTGATCTTTCCAGAGTAATTTTGTTACCAAGTTTGTCGGTTATTTTAACCTCTTAGCCATTTTTGTTGCTTGGTATGATTTCAGAAGAAACAGCTTGCATTGCAGCAGTGCTTGCAATGTCATCATATTTTCTATGACCTATACCAAACTTGACATTGCTTTTAAGCTGTTTCTCAAGCATAACCTCATACCCTTTGCAAGACTCCACCCACCTTTCACAGGTGATCTGGGTAGACTCTAACTCCTTTTTGCATTGGTATTTTTCTACCATAGTTTGGAGTTGAGTTTTGGTTATGCTTTGTTCTTTTTTCAAACTGCTGATCTCTTTATCCTTTTCAGCCAATTTGTTTTTAAGTTCTTTCAATGACTTTTCAAATTTGACCTCATCAGACAAGATTTTTTCTCTAAGGTTTTCATTCACCTCTTTAATGTTAGCAAATGCAATAATACAGTTGTCTGAACACAGTTTTTCAAGAACTTGAGGTGATACCTTAGCAGCAGCCATCATGGCACAATCACATTGATGATTATCTTCTTCATCAGGTCTCTCTTCTTTATCACCAGCTTTCTTCGGTTCTTCTTCCTCTTTGTCTTCTTTGGACGAGGGGTCGGTCAGTGGTTCAATCAGGATTTCTGAATTTTCTTCCAGCAGTAGTTCACCAGCAACTGCAGTAACCACTGCTTCAGCAACTTCATCCACTGTTTCAGCACTTAGCTGTTCACCTTCAGCTTCATCCCCTTCTGGTATTGACTCTAATGCCATCAAACAAAATTCATCATTACAAGCATCATTAGAAGCATATAGAGCAAAATTTTCATCACTAAGCTCTTTAGGCATGCTGCTCCAATCAACAAAGCCTTGTATGAAAAAGCTTTGCTGATCTGGTTGTGTCACAGTTGGAGCAGCTATTTGAGGTGCAGTAGGTTGCACTTGTGCCTGAAGAACAGGGGCTTGAACATACTGAATTTGTGGAACAATGGTTTGAACATAATGCACCGGCACAGGGGTTGCAGCATAATGAGCAGTGTTAACATGTGCTGCAGGGGCATATTGGGTATAGTGCACAGTGTTTTGTTGTTGTGGTCTAGGATTTGTGCTAGGGTGAGTTATTATGGGACCAGTGGTTTGACTCCTACATTCTCTAGCAAAGTGACCTAGCCTACTACACTTGTAACACTTGATTTTCGATTTGTCCAACCCCACCCTTAAATTTCCATGAAGCCCTGGAAATTTTCTCCCTGTTCTTTTATAGAACTTGCTTGTTCTTACACTAAGCAAGGCCAACTGATGCAAGATGTCCATCTCCTCTAAGTCAGTGGGATCAAAATGTTGCAAATCATTCAGCTCAAAACACAAATTATCTGACATCTGGTTCTCAGTATTTGCTGTGAAAGCATAATTTGTAGAGTGACAATCAGAGTTGACGAAGTTACCCCCAGCTGTTATGTCAATAAAATGATCATAACTCTGATCCTTACTACTACTGCCAGATTCTTCCTGACCAAACAGAGCTGTGTTGCCGAATGAATAATCATCAGCAACTTTACCAGACTCTTGCAACCTCCTTTTTTGGTTCAACTCCCTTTCGTAGGTCAGGAGTCTACCATGGAGTTGGGTCAGGGTCAGATCTTTGAATTCAGCTGAATTCCTGGTGACAAAAACAATTGTGTCCCATTTTTCTGGCAGTGATCTAAGGAACCTGCTATTTTGGGTTGCATTTGGAAATGTAACCTTAACAAGCCTTAGCTCACTGATGAGACAACTGAAACGTTCAAATTGTTGGGTTAGTGATTCCCCTTTGATGTGACAAAACGTTTCATACTGCTGATTCAGAATTTCTCTATTGTTTTCGATAACCTCCTCTGTTCCTCTGAACTGTTCCTTTAATGCATCCCACAATTCTTTTGCACTGTCACAATGTAACAGTCCAGCATAGATTTCGTTGGGGAGTGCAGAGGCTATGATGCTAAACGCTTTGGCATCCAGTTCAAACTTCTGAAAATCCAATTCAGTGTAATTTTCAGTTGGTTTAGGAACGGATTTTTTGGCGTCCTCTGCGCTTGGCAACATAGGAACATGAGGACCGAAAACGACAGACCTCCAACATCCAGTGTTTTGTTGAGCGAGGATGTGACGCATCCTTCGCTCCCAGATGTTGTACTCATTTCTTTTTAGCATAGGTGGTTTAAACAAAGAGCCAATGTTATTTTTATCATCTTGAGATTGCGACATCTTTCCGGTTGTTTTTACAGGTACTGATTAATCAACTTTATCGGTGATTAAACCTTACTCTGTTTTTCAACACAACGAACAAACGATCATTATCAACAATTTCGAGCTGAACTTTTTACGTCAAAATGATTGTTAGATCAAGTTTGACTGTCCAAGCTCTGATACCAATTGTTAGGATCTGAGTTTGGATTGATTGTGATTTGTGTTTGAATTTAGATGGACAAATGAAAGAGTTGTGCAGCGGAATTTAATGGAACCAAACTTTTCACAATCAAACAGAAGAAATGCTATCAATCATACATTTTCTAACACTGAATCAAATGATTAAATTTATTTTTAATCTCTGATTACAATGTGTGTATGATATGCAAACTCCCCCTCAGCCTGAGCTCAGTGTTTGTTCGTGCAGAAAGAAGATGGTGAATGAGCTAAACAGAACAGTACAGAGTACTGTTCTATTTATTGGCACTTGCAAACCACTGAGCATCAAAGCTGACATCACCATGAAAGTGACATCTAACCTCCTAACAAACTCTAACCTCTGATCTATACAAACACTGCTCTGCTAACTACTGATATTACATTTCAATGCATAAACTAAACATAAGCTGCTGCTGCATCCTTCCACTGCTGTGAACCCAGCAGTACTTGTCATGATTAGCAGAGCTTGAACCAAGGTAGTAGATTGAGCAGCAGAGCTTTAGTTCTTCTATCAGACTTTGTCTTGGTCAGCAGTTATAGGTCAGCAGATTGCATGATCAGCAGATAGGAGGTCAGCAGATGTTGAGACCACTTTCAAGGGGAGAGACTTGCAACCAGACATCTGCTTATTTTGAATCTGCTACTGTGATCCAGTTTTGGCTTTTATTATCTGTTCCTTTGGTAGGGTTCAATCCCAACATTCTCCCGCACTTTTCTTCCATTTGCAGGCAATTCTTGTAAGTTTTCTCTGTAATTATTGTACAACTATCATCAATACACACTTTCTTACCTGATTCTTCACCAAAATCTTAATTTTCACCATGAAATCACTAGGATTTGGGCTCTTGAGGATGACGTCATCATGACTGTTTGTACAACCGGCTATGTTGTCACACCCCAACCAATGGCGGAAACATCGGGATGAGACGAAGTGTGAAGATTGATCGAGACATCATAACACTATTTGTGAAGATAATTAAATAATCCCCATTTCATTTCCTAACTTCAAATTGTCAACATTACATAAACTCAAGTAACAACAAGTTCAAAAGAAAACATAATAACATAAGCAAAATTGATACGACATATTAAACCTAACGTCTATATGTGTATCTAGGCATCAGCGCTACTTCTTTTCATAGCATCGTCATCATCAACATGTAACATGTTTAAAATACAATTCAATGCAAAAGCAAAGGCGAGTATACAAGTTTGGTACGTACATAACAAAAGATAAGTTTAAACAATTCCTCACAGCAAGCATGTGATTCAAGATAAACGATAAATATGGCATGTGTCTAACATATCAAACCAAGGAAACGCAACATGCTCATGACATTACCTCAAGTTTACGGGCGGGTCGTTAATCCTATAGCGCTACATATGTCACGGTTTGGCTCGTACGAAGTTAATGATAAGTTCAACACATAAGTTTCACCCAAGTTTAAAGTATCAAGCATTCACGTATACAAGCATGTTATAGGAATGTTCATGTGTTTAAGCAAAATGTTCATGTGTAAGTTTGTTGATAGGTAAACATGTTACACCCCAAAAGTGGTAAAAGTAAAAAGGGGAAATACGAGTATACTCACGGTGTTTGCAAGCATTCCTACTTGAATCCCGCGAGTGAGTTGGTGGATGGATTAGTTTGGAGCACCTAGTCCTTCTACACGAGGAAACATAGGTGTGTGAGTTCGGCGTTTAACGGAAGATTATGAAATTGAAGTTTTAACATAACATAAAGTAGAATAAAGTATGCTGCGAAAAGTAATCATCTTTAACTTAGTAACCCTTGTATGACACTATGTAACCAATATGGTTAGAATGTTTTCATGGGTAATATGCCCATTAGAATCATACTTGGTGTTTTAGGTCTTAGATGATATTCTACTACTTTAACATATAAACACAAGTTCAACATTAAAGGTTCGAATGAGTGTATACATATATTTAGGTTTTATATGTTATTTAGTACAATAATTCAAATAGGAGGTAGAGGATTAAAATCCTCATTTAGGCACCTCGAGTTTTCATGGAAGTCATGTATGGGGTAGGAAGAACATGCTTCCATTTAGGGACCCCTTGAATGTTCACCACTTCACTTGATGTAAAAACAACCAAGGAGGGTCACGAACTAGGATTAGTACAATAATACAAACAACCTAACTAACGAGAAATCATCAAATCATGTGAGGATTTTATGTTGGAACAACCCAAGTTGTTCCATAATCACTCTTCATCAAGAACCAAGCTTGAACATGACTTGTGGGTGAAATACCCTCATAAAACAGAAAGTATTTGAGGTTTTAACCTCTGATTTATAGTGTCTCAACCTTGTTTTTAAGCTTAACCAACCATAAGAGAGGTTGTAAGCATTAGGACATAGGCTTGAGATGTGTTTGACAAAAGTTGGGTGAGTTTAAACAAACTTTTGAAGAACTTGAAACAAAACAGAAAGTTTGTGGACAATTTCGGAGCAATTCCAGGTCTGATTTCTCCAAGGAGAAGTCAAGGAATCAAACTCCATGATTATCCAAGCAAGTAGGAAGAAGAATCGAGTGATTTCGTTAAGAAATGAGCAACTTATACTCACTTTTGTGCAAGAGTATGAATCTGTCCGAAAATGCAGATTTGCAACTGATTTGAGAGTGAATTTGGAGTGATTTGAGAGTGTTGAAAGTGTAGAAATCCTTAGAGAAGGTGTATATATTTATAGTGGAAGAGTTTGAGCATGATTGGAGGTGTTTAGAGGTGGCTTAATGGTGATTGGGGAGTGTTAGAAAGTGGGATTTCGTGCCAATTCGCGTAGATCAGCAGCTGAATGTGTTTTCTGCGAATCTGAAGCCCATGCGGGCCGCGTAAGGGAACAGGGTAAGTCCACGCGGGCCGCGCGCCTTTAAGGTTCCGGATATAAGTTTCATTTATTACAATTTGGCCCCTAGAGTTGTGTATTTGATGTTTTTAGGGTATTTTAAGGGCCATATTTGTCACAAAGGCATAGCTTAAGATATGATTAAGTATGAGGAGTATAAACCAAGTATAATCAAGCGTATAAGTATCAAAATCAAGTGTCGTTCCCGTTCAAAACATGCTTTAAGCCTATGTTTAGATTAATTACAAGTTTAGCACATAGTTTCCAAGAATAACGTTCAAGCACAATTTTGATTCACTAACCGAACATACGAGCATAATTAGAGTGCGTACAACATAAATGTAACAAAATACAAGTTTCATAAATGATCCAAGTCTCGGTTTGACAATGATTACAAAGAAAGGAACGATTACAAGAATACAAGGTTTCCAAAATTAGAAATACGAACAAAATTTCTATAAATGGAAAGTTACAAAAGAGTCGGGCGTTACAGTCTCCCCTCCTTTAGAAAACTTCGTCCCGAAATTTAGGAAGATGTAGGGAAAAGATGAGGATACTTCTCCTTCATATCGCTCTCGAGTTCCCAAGTAAATTCAGCGCCACGTTTTCCTTCCCATCGAACCTTGACGATAGGAATTCAACTGCGCCTCAATTGCTTGGCTCCTCGGTCCATGATTTCGACTGGTTTTTCCACAAAGTGAAGTGTTTCGTTGACTTGTAAGTCTTCGAGAGGGACGCATAGTCCTTCGTCAGCTAGACATTTCTTTAAGTTGGATACATGGAAGACAGGGTGTACATTGCTGAGTTCTTCAGGCAGGTCCAGTCTATACGCAACCTTGCCAATCCTCTCGAGAATTTTGAAAGGACCAACGTAGCGAGGTGCGAGTTTCCCTTTCTTGCCAAATCGAACCACGCCCTTCCAAGGGGATACCTTGAGAAGCACGAAGTCACCTGTCTCGAACTCCAAAGGCTTGCGATGCTTGTCAGCGTAACTCTTTTGTCGGCTCCTGGCTTTCAATAAGTTGTCTCGAACATGTAAAATCTTGTTCGTCGTCTCTTGTATAAGCTCGGGACCGGTGATTTGAGCTTGACCAATCTCGTGCAACAAATAGGCGAACGACACTTGCGACCATACAATGCTTCGAAAGGTGCCATTTGAATACTCGTGTGATAACTGTTATTGTACGATAATTCGACCAAAGGCAAGTGTGAATCCCAGTTGCCACCAAAATCTATTACGCATGAACGAAGCATATCCTCTAGGGTCTGGATAGTACGCTCGGTTTGACCGTCTGTCTGAGGATGGAAGGCAGTGCTAAGGTTGAGTTCAGTACCCATAGCAGATTGAAAAGTTTGCCAGAGGCGAGACATAAAACGAGCATCGCGATCGGAAATGATGTCAATGGGAATACCATGACGACAGATTATCTCCTTAGTGTAGACTTTAGCCAATTTCTCGACCTTGAAATCTTCACGAATGGGGAGGAAGTGAGCTGATTTGGTCAATCGATCAACGATCACCCAAATACTGTCATGACCAGCAGTAGTGCGAGGAAGCTTAGTGATAAAATCCATGGCAATGCTCTCCCATTCCATATAGGAATTCTTGGTTGTTCGAGTAAGCCAGAGGGACGTTGGTGTTCAGCTTTCACCTTGGAACATGCGAGGCATTTCGAGACGAAAGTGGCTATATCCTTCTTCATTCCAGGCCACCAATAGGAC
Source organism: Helianthus annuus (assembly GCF_002127325.2). NCBI lineage: Eukaryota > Viridiplantae > Streptophyta > Magnoliopsida > Asterales > Asteraceae > Helianthus > Helianthus annuus. The sequence continues at coordinate 124,730,471 of NC_035440.2, read as the reverse complement.
GTACGCATATCATGGTACATCTTGTCAGCACCAGGGTGAATAGAATACTTCGTGTTATGTGCCTCCTTCATCAGGAACTTGCGAAGATTATCGCGATTAGGGATCCAGATACGATTGAGATAGTATAAAATACCATCAGGTTTGGACACAAGGCTGTTTTCAGCACCACATTGCATCTCGTTATAGAGGTTACCCTCGTTAACAGATGAATATTGAGCGTTACGTGTGCGATTCTGAAGATCGAGGATGAGTTGGAAACAACGGATGCTTTTGACATGAGTTTTACGACTGAGAGCATCTGCTACTACGTTCGCTTTACCTGGGCGGTATTTGATTTCGCAATCGTAGTCGTTTAGTAGTTCCACCCAACGACGTTGACGCATGTTTACTTCTTTTTGATCGAAGATGTGTTGAAGGCTCCTACGGTCGGTGAAGACCACACACTTAGTACCATAAAGGTAGTGTCGCCAAATCTTCAACGCAAAAACAACTGCGCCAAGTTCAAGGTCGTGAGTAGTATAGTTTTTCTCATGTATTTTGAGTTGTCTTGACGCATAAGCGATGACCTTGTCTCGTTGCATAAGCACACAACCAAGACCAAGGCGGGAAGCATCGCAATATACGACGAAGTCGTTGTTTCCATCAGGAAGTGTGAGGATAGGAGCATTGCATAGCATGTCCTTGAGCGTTTGAAAAGACTCCTCTTGTGCGGGACCCCAAACAAAAGGTTTCTCTTTTTGAGTCAAGGAGGTTAAAGGGACGGCGATTTTCGAAAAGTTGGAGATGAAACGACGATAGTAACCAGCAAGACCAAGAAACGAACGAATTTCAGATGGAGATTTAGGTGTGATCCAATTTTTCACAGCTTCAATTTTTGCGGGGTCAACGTGAATACCAAGTTCGTTGACAGTATGACCAAGGAATTGAACTTCTTTTAACCAAAATTCACACTTGGAGAATTTGGCGTATAGACGTTCAGCACGAAGAAGTTCGAGGATAAGACGCAAGTGTTGTTTATGGTCTTCTTGTGTCTTGGAGTAGATGAGAATATCGTCAATGAAAACGATCACGAAACGATCCAAATATGCTTTGCACACGTGGTTCATCAAGTCCATGAATACCGCAGGTGCGTTGGTCAACCCAAAGGGCATGACCACGAATTCATAGTGACCATAACGTGTACGGAAGGCGGTTTTAGGCACATCTTCTTCGAGAACTCGAAGTTGATGATACCCAGAATGAAGATCGATTTTTGAAAAGCAGGTCGCGCCTTGCAACTGGTCGAAGAGATCATCGATGCGCGGAAGAGGGTATCGGTTTTTGATGGTAAGTTTGTTGAGCTCACGATAGTCAATGCACATGCGGAATGACCCATCTTTCTTTTCGACAAATAGAACGGGAGCGCCCCAAGGAGAAGTACTAGGGCGTATAAAGCCTTTATCAAGAAGCTCTTGGAGTTGGCTTGAGAGCTCTTGCATCTCAGAGGGTGCTAAACGGTAAGGAGATTTAGCGACAGGTGTTGCGCCAGGCACTAAATCGATTCGAAAGTCGACGGAATGAGCAGGAGGCGGACCTGGAAGATCGTCGGGAAATACATCCGGAAAGTCACGTACAACAAGAACGTCGCTTATGCTTGGGCCTTTGTCCCTCTTTTCCACAATGTGGGCGAGAAAGGCGAAGGTACCCTTGCGTAAGCATTTGTTTGCTTTGATACACGACATAAGCTTAAGGCCTTGAGAAGGCTTTTCACCATAGACGTGTAGGGAGTCACCGTTTGGAAGAGGTAAGCGAATAAACTTCTCAGAGCAGACAACTTCAGCACGAACTCGCCTAAGCCAGTCCATACCTACTATGACGTCGAAACTACCCATTTGCATAGGTATGAGATCGATTGAAAACGTATGATCGTTAAGGATTAAAGAACAATTGGAGAGAACGGAATCAACAGCGACGGTTTTACCATTAGCGACTTCGACGGCGAAAGATTTTGGCAACTTAGAGCGTTTACACTTGAGCAAGGACTCGAATTCTAATGATACAAAACTTTTATCGGCGCCAATATCAAATAGGCATGAAGCATAAACATGGTTAACAAGAAACTTACCAGTAATGACATCATTCGCGTTTTGAGCCTGAGCAGTAGTGAGAAGAAAAGCTCGACCTCGAGCGGGTTGTAGAGCCTGTTGTTGCTGCTGTTGCTGGGGTTGTGGCTGTGGTTGTTGCTGTTGAGGCTGTTGCGGTTGGTATCGTTGAGGGCACAAGTTGGCCATATGGTTAGTATCACCAAACGTGTAACATGCTCGCACAGGGGCGACTTGATTTGGAGCTAAAAGGGCTTGGTTTTGGTAGGCCTGTGGTGGGATGCGGCAGTATGGAGAAGTATGCCCATTTCGGCCACACTTGTCGCACTTTCGACAATGAGCGTTTGGAGGGTGATGATACTGGCATTTACCACACTTAGGTTGCGTTCCAGTATAAACCTTGCGTGGAGTCTCATTGTTGGTAGAAGCAGGCACGGTTTTTAGGGGTTGTGGGTTTGGCGAAGTGACGACCGCACAATTTTGGCTTGAAGCCTTCCGCTTCTTGCCTTGGTTTTTCTTGGACGTTTGGGAGGGTACGGGCTCATCAGTAGTGGTGTCAATTGTAGCTTGGCATGCACTCTTTGTTGAAACCTTGTCAAAGGTTCCATGAAGAACGCAGTTGCTAAGTTCGGTGGCTATACGAAAAGCATCTTCAATGGTTTGGGGATTGGCAGAGGCAAGGTGGTTTGTCAGGGAAGGTGCAACACAACGAACGAATTTGGCTATGGTTTTGGGGACGGTTTCAACTTGTCCAGGACAGAGGACACTGAGCTGTTTAAAGCGCGTAATCAGGCCATCCATGTCACTCCCCTTCTGAGTAAGGTTCCAAAATTCGTTCTCCAATTTTTGGAGTTCGTGAGGAGGACAGAAGTGGTCTTTCATAAGCTGTTTGAAATCATCCCAAGGCATAGTATGTGCAACCTCGTTTCCCCTCTTGTTGCGTTCAGTCGTCCACCATTCGAGTGCCGTTTCACGAAACACCCCAGTTGCAGTCAAGGTTCTTAGTTCATCAGGGCAGCCACTTTGCAAGAAGGTAAGCTCGATGGCATCAAACCAGTTCATCATGGCGGTAGCGCCATTCTCGCCAGTAAACTCTAAGGGTTTACAAGCCATGAATTGCTTAAACTGGAAGGTCGATTTGGGTTTGTCTGCCTTTGAGTCGACAGAGCCATGCGATGAATCGGTGTGAATCTTGCTAAAGATGTCGGGTAGGACTTTAGCAAATTGCTTGGCCATGAATTTCATGCAATCTTTTTGAGACATGGCGGTGGAAGTTGAACCCTTCTTTGACTTGAGTTTCTTGGAAGTGCTAGTCGACATCTAGAAGATTGAAAGAGAAGGAAAGGATGAGACTTGATCATAAATTGAAAATAAGGTTTTCGCATGTAAAAGCAAGTAAGTGTTCATGTATCATGTAAAGTTCACATAAAGCATAAGTTTTCAGCATGTATTCAATAAGTACAACATGTATGATTGCGTAAAAGGTATAAATTTAGTTGGTTCATGAGGGTTATTATTGTTCTTGATTGCGATAACGTGCAAAAAGATTAAAACGACATTTGGAAATGAACGAACGTTCAAGTATAAATCACATATAAATTGAGATACATAAAAGAGAGGCTCAATAAAACATTGGATTGTTTCGGGTAGAGAAACGTCGACTATTCCAAAGTGGGTCGAAAGTTCTTTCGATTTAGAGATATTGTGCTTTGGCCTATAAGTAAGATACTCTTGTCAAGAAGCGATTAACGGTATCTTACCCTTCCGGTTACTACACATCTCTAAATGATTGAGACATTCGGGACTTTGGCGAGAGCAAAAATCGAGGAATGGGACTTAATCGACGAGATGCGGGTTTCACCCCTAACTTGACGATTTCATACCCTACATGTGGTTGGTACTCGTCGGTCAAAAAAATAAAATTTTGACACCTTGACGAGGGTCCACTAGAGTTGATATGGAAATTACCATTAAGTTGTGGATGTCACTCCTAGCTTAATGGCAAAATTTCGTGCATAATAGATTCAAGGTAGAGTGAGAGTCATTTACCAAATTGTGGGTTTCACGCCTATTTTGGTAAATTCGTCTCGTTGATGTTACAAGAGTAGAAAAAAAGCATAAGTGTATTCGTGTTAGCCTTAGGAAAGGCACATAAATTTTAAGCGAAGGTGTAGCTAGGAAGCATGCATGGTAGAGTACAAAAGTTTTAAACAACAAATAAGAGGCAAAATTCCTAGAACTATAGACTAGGGCAAAAGCATGGCAATTTTCCTAATTCCCTATAGTTATGGCTCTGATACCAATCTGTCACACCCCAACCAATGGCGGAAACATCGGGATGAGACGAAATGTGAAGATTGCTCGAGACATCATAACACTATTTGTGACGATAATTAAATAATCCCCATTTCATTTCATAACTTCAAATTGTCAACATTACATAAACTCAAGTAACAACAAGTTCAAAAGAAAACATAATAACATAAGCAAAATTGATACGACATATTAAACCTAACGTCTATATGTGTATCTAGGCATCAACGCTACTTCTTTTCATAGCATCGTCATCATCAACCTGTAACATGTTTAAAATACAATTCAATGCAAAAGCAAAGGCGAGTATACAAGTTTGGTACGTACATAACAAAAGATAAGTTTAAACAATTCCTCATAGCAAGCATGTGATTCAAGATAAACGATAAATATGGCATGTGTCTAACATATCAAACCAAGGAAACGCAACATGCTCATGACATTACCTCAAGTTTACGGGCAGGTCGTTAATCCTATAGTGCTACATATGTCACGGTTTGGCTCGTACGAAGTTAATGATAAGTTCAACACATAAGTTTCACCCAAGTTTAAAGTATCAAGCAATCACGTATACAAGCATGTTATAGGAATGTTCATGTGTTTAAGCAAAATGTTCATGTGTAAGTTTGTTGATAGGTAAACATGTTACACCCCAAAAGTGGTGAAAAGTAAAAAGGGGAAATACGAGTATACTCACGGTGTTTGCAAGCTTTCCTACTTGAATCCCGCGAGTGAGTTGGTGGATGGATTAGTTTGGAGCACCTAGTCCTTCTACACGAGGAAACATAGGTGTGTGAGTTCGACGTTTAACGGAAGATTATGAAATTGAAGTTTTAACATAACATAAAGTAGAATAAAGTATGCTACGAAAAGTAATCATCTTTAACTTAGTAACCCTTGTATGACACTATGTAACCAATATGGTTAGAATGTTTTCATGGGTAATATGCCCATTAGAATCATACTTGGTGTTTTAGGTCTTAGATGATATTCTACTACTTTAACATATAAACACAAGTTCAACATTAAAGGTTCGAATGAGTGTATACATATATTTAGGTTTTATATGTTATTTAGTACAATAATTCAAATAGGAGGTAGAGGATTAAAATCCTCATTTAGGCACCTCGAGTTTTCATGGAAGTCATGTATAGGGTAGGAAGAACATGCTTCCATTTAGGGACCCCTTGAATGTTCACCACTTCACTTGATGTAAAAACAACCAAGGAGGGTCACGAACTAGGATTAGTACAATAATACAAACAACCTAACTAACGAGAAATCATCAAATCATGTGAGGATTTTATGTTGGAACAACCCAAGTTGTTCCATAATCACTCTTCATCAAGAACCAAGCTTGAACATGACTTGTGGGTGAAATACCCTCATAAAACAGAAAGTATTTGAGGTTTTAACCTCTGATTTATAGTGTCTCAACCTTGTTTTTAAGCTTAACCAACCATAAGAGAGGTTGTAAGCATTAGGACATAGGCTTGAGATGTGTTTGACACAAGTTGGGTGAGTTTAAACAAACTTTTGAAGAAGTTGAAACAAAACAGAAAGTTTGTGGACAATTTCGGAGCAATTACAGGTCTGATTTCTCCAAGGAGAAGTCAAGGAATCAAACTCCATGATTATCCAAGCAAGTAGGAAGAAGAATCGAGTGATTTCGTTAAGAAATGAGCAAGTTATACTCACTTTTGTGCAAGAGTATGAATCTGTCCGAAAATGCAGATTTGCAACTGATTTGAGAGTGAATTTGGAGTGATTTGAGAGTGTTGAAAGTGTAGAAATGCTTGGAGAAGGTGTATATTTATAGTGGAAGAGTTTGAGCATGATTGGAGGTGTTTAGAGGTGGCTTAATGGTGATTGGGGAGTGTTAGAAAGTGGGATTTCGTGCCAATTCGCGTAGATCAGCAGCTAAATGTGTTTTCTGCGAATCTGAAGCCCATGCGGGCCGCGTAAGGGGACAGGGTAAGTCCACGCGGGCCGCGCGCCTTTAAGGTTCCGGATATAAGTTTCATTTATTACAATTTGGCCCCTAGAGTTGTGTATTTGATGTTTTAGGGTATTTTAAGGGCCATATTTGTCACAAAGGCATAGCTTAAGATATGATTAAGTATGAGGAGTATAAACCAAGTATAATCAAGCGTATAAGTATCAAAATCAAGTGTCGTTCCCGTTCAAAACATGCTTTAAGCCTATGTTTAGATTAATTACAAGTTTAGCACATAGTTTCCAAGAATAACGTTCAAGCACAATTTTGATTCACTAACCGAATATACGAGCATAATTAGAGTGCGTACAACATAAATGTAACAAAATACAAGTTTCATAAATGATCCAAGTCTCGGTTTGACAATGATTACAAAGAAAGGAACGATTACAAGAATACAAGGTTTCCAAAATTAGAAATACGAACAAAATTTCTATAAATGGAAAGTTACAAAAGAGTCGGGCGTTACATATGTGATGTCATTCTGTCAAGAATCTAGTCCAAATCTAAGAGATTTCCATGCGTTTTACTACAAATCATTACATAATCTAAGTGTTTTCGGTTAACTTCATGCTTTTCTCCACATATCTACTCAAACCCGGTGAAATCTGGATACAAACGGGCTGTGGACTTGATCTTTAGTCTGGAGTCGGCTTGAAAACAGGATTATCACCGGAGAAGATGACCGGGTTACGGGTCAGACATGGAACTCCGTCAAGAACAGTCATCCGATCGGACGGGGTGATTCCTATCCGATCAGACAGGCTGAAACCTTGATGGGTTCCCGTTGTCTTGGTACGTTGCCACGTCATCTGAGTTAAACTCAAACTTAGAATTTTACGAAGGTTGCAAAGGAACAAGACAACAACAGTCGAACGACCATTCGATCGGACGACCATTCGACCGAACGGTCATCTGACCGGACGAACTGTTTCCCATAACCTTTGACAAATAAACTATTTGAATCAAGATTTTGAACTATTAAACTTTTACTCAAAACAGTCATCCGACCGGATGACCATCCGGTCGAACGACTTAGACTTACACTACAACGAAGACTTCAAAAGTTGAAACACTTTGACCGTCTGACCGGATGGCCATCCGATCGGATGACCATCTGTCCAGAAGGTTTGATGACCATTACACTTGTTATTTTACAGGACACTAAGCTCTCGACACTTGAAACTTTACTAGTTCACAAACACACTACTGATCGGACGACCGTCCGATCGGAGGGGTCTCCTCTGGGCCGAATGGTCATCCGATCGGATGACCATCCGTCCGGATGACCATCCGATCCGGACACCTGTCAGACGCTTTTATCCATTGATTCGACTTTCTATTCAACGCTTACACTGTTAACTATAATCAGGCTAACCCCAGAGCTCCCCTCGATCCAACTAGTCGGTGTTGATACTTAGCACCCACTGTGAGTATACTCGATCCCTTTTTGTTTTAAACACATTTGAGATGCAACATGTATTCTATAAACTTAACACTTGACACTTGAAACTTGTTTGAAACTTACTCTATCCGTTGTAAACATGAAACTTGATACTTGGAAACTTGAGCCTTGAGACTTTTATGCTATATGAATGTTTAATCCTTGTGTGTAGTTTCGCCTTAACAATGGTAGCGCTATAGGGTGTAACACCCCGTGTTTCGGAAGTCAAAGTCAAAGTCAAGATTGAAGTCAAAGGAAGAAAACATTGCTAATTGCGATCTGTCTCTCCTTGCTCAATTCCTGTTTTGACTTCTTTGACTTGTAGATTAGTCTATTTTATTTTCGCTTTAGTTGTATTATGTGGAGTATCTATTAATACTCGCATGGTAATCACTATCTATCGCTTGAATTATCGCTTCATCGCTATCGCAATCGCACTCACAACTCGAATTTCGCATTTTGGTTACTGTTATACATGTGTGTGTGCTTTATGTGTTACTTGTGCATGTCTAATTTATGTTATGTGTGGTAATCAATCGAAACGCAATCGAACTCAATCGCAATCGAAACGGTTTGATAATTGGTGGAGAAGAGATAGTGCAAGATATGAGTAGTTGGGATTAAAAGTAATTTGACTAGGAAACTCTAACGCATCGCAACGCTCGCAATCGAAATCGAAGCGACAAGGTTCGTCACACCGAACACACGAATCAGGAGGCCGATCGACCAGGAGACCGGCCGATCGAACAGCCGCTCGGCCGATCGAACAGCCGCTCGGCCGACCGACCAGCTGTCCGATCGGACTACCTAACCGATCGACCAGCCCCTCTCCATTCCTTTCCACTTTGGGTAACCCTATAAATACCCCTTGTCACTTTCATACTTTCTACTTTTGGCAACTGACGTCCGACCAGCGATTCCACCTTGCTTTTTCTCCGATTTCTCGCAATTCCAGTAAGATCTCGTCCTAAATCTTGTACTTCCTTAATCTACACGCACTCCTACACCTTTCTATCTTTTGAATCTTAACTTTTAACCGTGAAATCATCAAGATTCAAGGTGTTCTAGGATGACGTCATCATGTGTTCCTGAAGAACTTCATGTTTTGACCTCAATCCACCAAGAATAACTTGGATTTAACCGATTTCCACATAAACAAACAAAGATCTTTCATAGATCTAAACATATTCACCAGAAAAAGGATTGAAAGATGGTTTTTCAAACTTTCTTTCAACTCTTTTACTCTCAATGCATTCAAAACCAATAGAATCGGAGCTCGTGCCGACTTACTACTCATTCTTGTGGTTGTGTTGGTTCAAGATCCGTATTCTATCCACGAGACTACCGATTTCGGGTTAAACATGGAACATCGTCTCGAACAGTTACTAGTCGGATTCGGGTGATTCCTGTCCGATCAGGAGTACCAAGTATTGACGAGTTTTCTATTGCTTAGCACGTTATCAAAACGTCTCGATAAAACGACAAACAATCAAAACAACCAAATGTAAGTCGAACAGGTTGACCAGGACGGAGCGCCGTCCGAACGGACTACTATCCGAACGGACTACAATCTGAACGGACTACTGTCCGAACGGACAGCCATCCGAATGACCGGTCAGCCGAACAACTTGTATATTGATTCCACGTACCCTAGTATTCAAACCAACTCTCAAGAGTTTTGGAACACCGAAGGGATTGCCTTCCGATCGAGCTACCACTCGATCGACCGACCATCTGACTATGTGATGCTTCGAAACTTCAACACTTAAACAATTTTCAACATGTTCAATGCACAAAGGATGCCAACCGATCGAACGACCGTCCGATCGCGTGACAACCTGTTGCGAACTTGTTCTCACTGAAGTGCCCAACCAATCGGGTTGCTGTCCGATCGAACGATCGTTCGATCGACCGACCTGAAAGGTAGGGATACTTCAATGTTTTCAAAATACTACAACAAAAACTTCAAAAGTCAAGCCATCATACACAAACACATCTTTCCCAAAGGAAGAAACAATCCACTCGAACGGCCATACGACCGGATGACCGTCCGAACGGACTACCACTCGCACGACTGGCTATCCGATCGGATTTCCATCCGATCGAACTACTGTCCGACTCACTTGTACTATGCATCGTTTTGCGCGTCACTTATCGTTATGGTATTCGAACTGTTCAGGCTAACCCTACTCTCTAGCGTTCCCTTCAATCCATCAACGCTGTGAGTATACTCGATCCCTTTTTGCTTTACGCACCTTTGGGTGTTACATACGTTACTTATACAAAAATCACATTGAACACACTACGCAATACTTTAAACGCTAACCGCTATCGCATGTATACGTGACTTAATGAATGCTTGTTTGTTATGTTTACACATGGAATACTGTCTACCTGCCTTAGCAACGATAGTACTATTAGTTTGGACTCAGGACCCGTTCACTCGGGGGTTGTTAAGGATAATTATCTACATGGCTCACAGTGGTGAGTATGTATCGCGAACTGCCTTGGGCAGTCAACCCGCAGTCATTGGTATCGATAGTTTCATGTCGATAACTAACATGCCTCATTTCACTCTATGTACGTGCTGGTTATGCGTAACGCTTTCGAACTCTATATGCTATTATTAAACTTGTATGCTCACCTTTACACTATGTGTATTGACTTTTACTTTAACGTATGTGACAGGTGCTTAAGTTGCTAGGATACTTAATTGCACGGTGATGAAATCGAGGCTAGGGAAGGTCTAGAAACCAATAAACAATTGTCTGTAATAAAAATCTGAGTTGTCGGAACAGAACAATTTGACTAGAACTTTATGTAATAATTGTATTATCATTTATGACATGATATGGGACATGTTGCTTTAAATATTTGGTAAATATATAGTTGTTATGGAAACTTCTGGACATTCTGTTTCGCTCAGTGCCGCGCCCCGATGTTTCCGCCATCGGTTGGGGTGTGACCGATTGGTATCAGAGCCATAACTATAGGGAATTAGGCAAGACTCGACCTAGTCCGGGTCGATGTCTTAGAGACCTAGTCTATAGTTAGGACCCAATAGACCGACTCGTGCATGTCCAGTAGGGATTATGTATGAGCTCACTGCTATTCCATGTTATTGTCGCCTACGCTACACTATCACTGCACTCGAATTTTCAATTGTGAATAAGCGATTAAGTCGAGATTAGGTGTGGAAACCGCGAACTCTCGATTAAATTGCTTGTTTGATCTGTATTTATCTACAAAACGCGAGAATTCGCGTTGAACCAGGAGTGAAATCCATACTTTACCGCGGATTTTCGTCTCTATTCCAATAAAATAGGAAGGGACTTGTTAAGCCAGGGGTGAAACCCTAACCTTGACGACTTGTTCCGACTTTTACTTAGTTTCCAAAAGCTCTCACCAAAGTCTCGACGGACTCCAACGACCTGAAGTCACTATATGACTAAAGGGATGCGTGCCGAACGCCCAAGAATCGAGGCAGAGGCATGGCCTTAAAAGTCAAAATGTGTATGATAATTCCTTGAGAATAGTCGAATCGCTTTGGTTAGTCAATGTCTAATAGCCGCAGACGATCTATTTCTCAATTTTTACGTGTTTCGATTCTGAGCCAGCAACTGCTGACTCTGATGATTCGTCGATTTTTTATATGTTTGTATGTATTTACCTGTTTCTAAATTTTGGAAAATTTCTCGATTTTGATTTCACTTCGATCGACACGCACAGCTCGCACTGCACTTCTATCTCAAAACGCTGACAAATCGCTAAAATATGGACGACCTTATGCTATGTTACGCTTATGCTAGACTACCCGCAATATTATTCGCTTATATTACAATGCTCGATAAGTTATTCGCAACTGCTATATTCGAACACTCGCAACCCTTGAATGATAGGTTTTTGTATTGACTGCCTCTGTGGTTACATACGTATGTGCTTCTGTGCCCTACGTGCTTATGTGTGTTTATGTGCTTATGTGTCTTAATATGAATCTGTGACTATGTGCCTATGTGTTTATGTGATACATTTTCATTGTGTTCCTAAGCTTTAGTGGTATTAAGACGCGTGAGGTGAGATTCGATTTTGACGTGTCTGAGACCTATGACGATGTCTGTTGCAGACAATGTCAACTGGACCATCATCTGGACCTCGTCACCCACGACTCACTCGCCAAGAACAGAGGGACAAACGCCTTGTTGCCATCCTCGCTAAACAAGTGGCCAAGGTTGTGCCTCAGATCGTGAGTGAAATTTACGAGAATGTTAGCAAATCGTCTGAGGAATCCAGAACCGAAGCTCCTAAAGTTGCTACCAAGACTGCTTTCAGCTTCAAGCAGTTCAAGGCTTGCGGTCCAAAGGAATTCACTGGAGAAGATGGCCCAACGGCTATGTTTCAATGGTTCGATTCCATCAAAGTCACTCTGCGCCAGAGTGGATGTCTGGAAAATCTCCGCACTCTAAACGCTACCGGCGTCTTCCAGTCCCGTGCATTAGACTGGTGAACGACCGAACGAAACAAACGCGGAAATGATGCAGCCTATGAGCTGACGTGGGAGGAGTTAAAAGCCATCATGATGGACGAATTATGCCCTCCCCATGAACGCCAAAAGCTGGAGGACGAATTCTGGAACATTAAGCAGAAGGAAGGTGACAACGCTGCCCTGACTGCTCGCTTTAAGCAGCTCAGCATCATCTGTCCCGATAAAGTGAAGACTCCCGACATGGCAATCAAGAAGTACATCCGAGCTCTACCGACTGTGTTGCGGATTTTGTGCATGCCGCAAAGACAGCAACGATCAAAGAAACTTACTTGCTTGCCCTCGAAATCAGCGACAAGCGGGTAAAAGCTGGTTTTTGGGATAAAACTTCGAAGAGCCTGCACCAAGTCACCGCCGCACCAGCCTCCGAAACTGCCGCCGCTCAATCGTCAAAGTCCTCACGCCGCAGGAAGAAGAAAACAACAACAGCAGCTCCAGCAACAAGAACTGTGCTGCCACCACCACTGCTGCTCCACTTCAAGCCGTACCGGCTCAGCAGCAGTCTCACCACCGCCCAGCACCAGTTACTTATGCACCGCCTGCAAAGCGAGCATACACAGGCCCCCACCCTGCTTGCCCAACATGCACTTATCATCACCCGGTGGGTCTTGCCTGTCGCTTCTGCGCTCACTGCAATATGTACGGCCACTTCACTGCTTCGCATGTGGTGATCCCAGCCACTTTGCGAACATGTGCCCGAACAGGGTTGTGAAACAAGAGCCCCAACAGCAACAACCTCACCAGCAGCAGCAGCAGCAAGCCGCACGGGCCACAACTTTCAACATCAATGTGCGCCAAGCCCAGGCTGACAACAACGTGGTCAATGGTACGTTCCTTGTGAATGGTATATATGCTTCATGTTTGTTTGATACTGGAGCCGATAACTGCTTTGTATCGTTTGAATTCGAGAAGCTCCTTAGTGGTAAGCGCTCCCATCTCCCCTCGACGTTCGATGTAGAAGTCGCCACCGGAAGAACTGTCGCCGTTAATTCTGTTCTTCGTGATTGTACTCTCGAGCTCAACAATCACATCTTTCCAAACAACCTTATCCCGATGCAACTCGGAAGTTTCGACGTCATAGTAGGCATGGACTTTCTTCGCGAAAACCATGCTGAAGTTGTGTGCTTCGATAAGATGATTCGATTCTCGCTCGCGAATGGTGATTTATTGTGTGTCTATGGTGAAACTGCTTCTAGAGGTCTCAAACTCATGTCATGTGTCCAAGCTAACAAGTATCTCCGCAAGGAATACCGAGATTTCTTGGCTAACATTGTAGTAGCGGAGAAGGAAAAGAAAGGAAATACAGAGGTGAAAGACGTTCCTGTGGTTCGTGAATTTCCTAATGTGTTCCCTGACGATCTTCCCGGACTTCCGCCAAGTCGTGATATCGACTTTCGTATCGACCTCATTCCTGGAGCCAACCCTGTTGCCAAAGCTCCTTACCGACTCGCATCGTCCGAAATGCGTGAACTCTCGAGTCAGCTTCAGGAATTACTTGAGAAAGGCTTTATTCGCCCGAGCACCTCTCCATGGGGCGCGCCAGTCCTTTTTGTCAAAAAGAAGGATGGGTCGTTCCGGATGGGCATCGACTATCGGGAACTGAATAACTTGACTATCAAGAACCGCTATCCCCTGCCTCGCATTGATGATTTGTTTGATCAGCTACAAGGTGCTACATGTTTCTCAAAGACCGATCTACGCTCAGGCTATCACCAGCTATGCATTCAAGAGGAGGATATACCCAAAACTGCTTTCTGCACCCGTTATGGCCACTATGAATTCGTTGTTATGCCTTTCGGTTTAACCAACGCACCCGCGGTTTTCATGGATCTGACGAATCGCATGTGTAAACCATATCTCGACCGTTTCGTTATCGTGTTCATCGACGATGTCTTGATCTATTCCAAGTCGAAGACCGAACACGCGCAACATCCACGTTTGGTTCTCGAACTACTCCAGGGGAATCGACTCTATGCCAAGTTCTCCAAGTGTGAATTCTGGCTGGAGGAGGTTCAGTTTCTGGGTCAAATTGTAAATAGTCAAGGTATCCACGTCGATCCCGCGAAGATTGAAGCCGTTAAGAGTTGGATTACACCTAAGAACCCGTCTGAAGTCCGTTCTTTTCTCGGACTAGCGGGCTATTATCGACGATGTATCGAAGGATTCTCAAAGATCGCTGTGCCGCTTACCGCTCTTACGCATAAAGACAAGCCTTTTGTTTGGGGAACCGAACAAGAGTCTGCCTTCCAAACCCTCAAGCACATGCTTTGCAATGCTCCTATTCTCACATTGCCCGATGGAAACGACGACTTCATTGTCTATTGTGATGCTTCCAACCTTGGTCTTGGTTGTGTTCTTATGCAGCGGGACAAGGTTATAGCTTACGCATCTCGTTAGCTCAAAATCCACGAGAAGAACTATACAACCCATGACCTCGAGCTAGGCGCAGTTGTTTTTGCGTCAAAGATTTGGCGACACTACCTGTATGGTACCAAGTGTACGATCTTCACCAATCATAGGAGCCTACAACGTATCTTTGATCGGAAAGAACTTAATATGCGTCAACGCCGATGGGTAGAACTTCTCAACGATTACGACAGTGAGATTCGTTATCACCCAGGCAAAGCAAATGTCGTTGCCGACGCTCTCAGCTGACAGAGTTATTTGCTTAGCATTCATAATGCTCAAGCTCAACACGATCTCGAAACCCTCATCCGCGAAGCCCAGCATGCCTGTTTTAATGAACGCACCCTAAAGAAGGAACGAATCTATCACGATGGAGCTCAACTTGTGAATAAGTCGAATGGGATATTCCATTTTCTGGACCGAATTTGGATCCCCAAACGAACCGATTTGCGAAAGATTTTGATGGACGAAGCCCACAAATCTCGGTATTCTATTCATCCCGGTGCCGATAAAATGTACCAGGATCTTCGCTACAAGTACCGGTGGCCGGGCATGAAAAAGGATATTGCTCTCTACGTTGGGAAGTGCCTGACTTGCTCGAAGGTCAAGGCCGAACACCAAAGACCCTCTGGCTTACTCGAACAACCGTCGATCCCTATGTGGAAGTGGGAGAGTATAGCTATGGACTTCAAAACAAAGCTTCCGCACACGTCATCAGGTCACGACAGCATCTGCGTTGTCGTTGACCGTTTAACCAAATCTGCTCACTTTTTGCCAATACGAGAAGACTACAAGGTAGAACGATTAGCCCGAATCTACACCAACGAGATCATTTGTAATCATGGGACGCCTCCTCGCGACTGTGGGAAACGTTTCAAGGCTCTCGGTACTACGCTTAATCTAAGTACCGCATTCCATCCTTAAACCGACGGTCAGACAGAAAGAATGATTCGTACCCTTGAAGACATGCTCCGTTCGTGTGTCATAGATTCCGGTGGTAATTGGGACACTTACCTGCCATTAGTTGAATTCTCGTATAATAACAGTTATCACTCCAGCATTCAAATGGCACCGTTCGAGGCTTTATACGGAAGAAGATGTTGATCGCCTATTGTATGGCACGAGATCGGTCACTCGCAATTAACCGGTCCTGAGCTATTGCAAGAAACGACTGACAAAGTCCGCCAGATTCGAGACAACTTGTTGAAAGCTCGAATTTGACAGAAAAGTTACACCGATAGACGACGCAAGCCCCTTGAATTTTGCGTTGGCGACTACGTACTCCTAAAGGTATCACCTTGGAAGGGCGTGGTTAGATTCGGTGTCACACCTCGATTTCCACACGTTTCACCGGTGGGCCCGGTGGGGGATTACCGTGACGTAGTTAGCAACAATATAGTCAAACAACACAATATTTAAATGCACAGCGGAAGCATAAAGATAGATATATTTCAACCAACAAATGTAATATCCAAGTATCACAAGTAGTCGAAATAATCCACAGGGGATCAAAAATAAAATAGGAAATAATGTTCAACAGATAATGGCATCCAAGCTTGCGAGACTCTAACGATGCTAAGGAATGGCCAGCCTATTTCGTGTAGAACCTGCATTTAATCTTTTTGGGGAAAATACGTCAGTTTACACTGGTAAATACATTCAACCGACACTTTGACATAAGAGTTTAATAAAATTGATTTGAATGCACGTGGCACAAACTTTTATAACTTGGGATAATTAATCAAATCTAATCTTGTAAAAGAATTACATGTTCGTTATGCGTTCAGTTGCCCGGTTTGTTCCGGGTTTAAGGTTAATTGACACACCGCATAGTATAAAACCGTGGCGGGAAAACCAACGGTTATACCTTTATAAGTATGGACACATTGTCGGGTGTACGCCTACACCCGCGTGTCAAGGTCGTGGCCATTTCGTAAAATGATGCCAAGGATACTCGGGACATGGTCATTAATGTCACACCCTGGCTTTGCGGAAGCGTGGTTAATTTGTGTGACTTCTTAATACCATAGCTTAATCATAACAAAGCTATATGAATTTAAAAACCATGCAAGTCATCCATTAAGTTTGTGAAAACATCATACAATACCATTGTTTTTAACATGCAACCATAACCTTGTTCAGTAACATTACAACTTATAACAAAACATAAACGTGATTTAGGGATTGTGTCTTGTCCAGGTAAGAGACACAACCCTAAACCCTGATGACTTCATGACCAGTGCAGCGGAAAACGTTCCATACCGTGCCAGATCCGTTTAATTTCCTGAAATACATGTGAGTTGAAAAATCAACAATAATGTTGAGCGAGTTCACGTGTAGGTGAGTATGTAAAACATTTGTGAGTATAAAAATAGTTGTGGTATGTAGCAGTGTAAGAGGACTTGTGATCATCAATGGTTTGCAAGGCCACTGACATATGTGAAGTGCAAATAGGGAGACTCAAACCTAGCAGATTTCGCCACGGCAAAGTATGTGGACAAAGTCACCCCACGGTCCGTTTCTAGTTTGGCCGGGGGCTGGGCTCGCTACACCCAGATAGATCTACCGCTCCTGTCCCTCGGTCCCTCCATGAGGACTAATGGCCCCATGTTGTTCCTATCCACTCACATGATCGTATAACACCTCCTTACGTTAAACATACCGTTGTAAAGTACTCGTAAATCATAGTAACATGTATTTCACCCCCGCAGTTAAGTAAACTGAAAACAGTTAGAGAAAAAGGGGGACATGAACTCACAGTGAGTGCGTCACAATACCAAGTAATCCAAATATCCAACTGCTGCGCAACGACCTACATGTGCTAATTCTATTAGACGGATGGCCGTGCCTTAGCTTTATAGTTTAATTTTTGGGAAACGGTTAGACAACCGTTCCGTGTATATACTTGGTAGAAAACCTCCTTCCCAAGGATGGGGGAATTAATACATGCGTGTTTATAACATTAAGTCTCACTTAATATATTTTATTTCTCATTCCCAAAATATAATTATTTTTCTCAAAAATAATATATTTTCTTTTTACATAATACTTTCCAAAATAATACGTTGACAATATCCGCATTCATGAATATTTCCGTATAAGGCGTAAGTTACGTTTTGGCGATTAAGTGGTAATAGTAATTACCGTTGTAACTTATATGTTTGTCGTGAAAGCGTTCGTATTATTTTGGATTCGTTAACGTTTGATAATATTATTTTTACCCTAAAAATAATATTTATGTATCTTCACAAATAAGTGACAAGTAACGTTGTGAAAAATATATTTACTAAATATATATTTATCACGTTTAATTTTGTGAAAATCACACCTCCAATATTTTGTAATAAAGTCGTGGCGAAACTTATATTTTGAAAACATGTCGAAAAGTATTTCTAACACTTATAGTGAAAATAATTCTAAGTGTTAGGTTTTTAGAAAAAAATTCGCCAGAGTTTCCTCTGTAACTGGAGGTGGCCACGCTTTCGAGCGTATCATTTTCTTTTTCAAATCAAACAACAATTTTCTCAATCAACAACAAACAATATTCCAACATCATACTAGTTCAAAAAAAAAAAAAATCACAAACACATGAACTTGTGGGTAGTGTAAAAGTGTGTAGTAACTTCCCATTATTTTTAATAGATCTTTCTACTTTTATAAATGAAATCGGTTTCTCAAAAATCTTATTTTTACAGAAAATGCATTTGTACATCTTCTAGTAAAAAAAAAAATTACAAAAATATTTTTTTGTTAAAACTTTTTGTTACACAAGTGTCTACACACTTGTGTGTTCACAAAAATCGCCTTTGTTTAGGAAAGATCCGGCTTTTAAAAATATGATTTCACCTTACACTTGGTTCTTCGAAAATACCACTTGTAGATCTTTAGATCTACTAGTTTAGAACTCCATTTTATAAAAAGAATTACTTTTATACAAGTTCATGGTTATAAGTTGTAGTGTTCTTCATCTAACCACTTCCACACTTAAACATATACTAGGTCATGTTCCATGAACATGCTCTAGTCGGGTTAGATAATGATCCGAACTATCACTAGCATAAAACAACACTAAATAATCATAATAAAACTAGATTTATAAGTTTTACATTATTATTTACTTATTAACCACTTTGTTTATCTTTTTTTTTTGTAGACTTTAAACTTTGATCTTTAGTGTTCATGACTTTTGCCCGTTAAATCTTTTATTAACCACTTTAGAATAGATCAAAATGGCGTTTAGAGTCACTTACTACTAGCTCGAGGCTAGGGAAGAAACTAGACGAAAAATGGGTGGTTAATAGCGTTGTGGTGAGGTCCTTGGCAATCCGTAAGCACCGGGTCTCCTCGTATGTGATCCTTCACCCTTGGTTGTATATTAAATTGCAAGATGGAAATAAAAAAAAAATGATGGGTGAGTCTTGGTGGTCGGCCGAGAATATCAAAAAATGGGAGGAGAAGAACAATTTTTTTTTTTTTTTTTTGTAGTGGATTATGAAATGGATGTGAACTACTAGGTTTATTTATAAACCACTTACACACATTATCCATTAGATAATATGCCTAATAGATATTAGACAACAATCAATATAATAATCTAAATGTAAGGGTGGTGTTCCCTTAGGGGGAACGATCAGTTGTAAAAATGGGGGGTTTGGTTTAGATTCTAACTAGATAGGTTAAGGTTTACTTAGTTAAATTAGGAGGTTGAACCAATTTTTAGTGTGTTATAAATTGGCAACGGGTGTTAGGGTATTCGGGGACCCTAACTGGCTCAGAAAAAGAATAACAATGTTAATGACAATATTTTTATGTCCCGGGTAAAGTCCGGTTGTTCGGTTGGATAGTGATCCGTTAAAGTACTTAACAAAGCTTTACAGTGTCGTTAATACATTTTTAGTGACACAACTTGTTCCCGACACTTTGGAAAGTGTCTAGTAATATTTTTCTCATGTTTTTGGCACTTTATTAGTTAACCAAATGCTGAATTTTGGTTAATGTGCTGAATTTTTGTGCTTAGTGTATGTTTTAGGCACATCCAGACACTGTAACTTATCCATAGAGACGCAGTTCTACAATCCTTGTATCCCTACACTCACTATGGGTGTAGTAATCATTTCTGGCTCATACAGGCCTTAGAGGCAATATCTGCCTGATGCTGGCTTTATCAGCATGTTCAACAGGTTATCCGTTCATAGTGCTACTGTGCTTTTGTGCATCATGTTTGTCACTAGAGTTCAGTATGTAAATAATGTAGTGACGGTATGTAATGTATGATGCAGGAATATACAAGTATCAGAAATCAAGTAGCAGTTCATCAGTAACTTCAAGCAAGCACAGTAATTAAGCAGTAATTAGTTATTAATTAAATCGTACGGATACCTGGTTTAGTGAGGGTTGTCACATTCTCCCCCCGTTAGAAAAATTTCGTCCCGAAATTTTAAGTTCTGCTTGTAGAAGCAGGGTTCTTAGGAAATAAGCGGGGGTATTTCTCTTTCATTCGGTCCTCACGCTCCCAGGTGAATTCAGGACCATGTCTAGCATTCCAGCGAACTTTGACGAGCTTGACACTGCTCCGGCGGGTCTTGTTTACTTTCCAATCCGTGACCTCGACAGGTTCCTCAACAAAGTGGAGCGTGTCATCAATATGAATTTCGTCGGTAGGAATGGCAACGTTAACTTGAGTTGGACTCTTCTTCAGATTGGATACATGAAATGTATCGTGAACATTATTCAGCTCGGCAGGTAGATCCAACTTGTACGCTACGGTCCCAATTCTTTCTAAAACTTTGAAAGGACCAATGTAGCGCGGATTCAACTTCCCACGCTTCCCAAAGCGTGCCACACCCTTCCAGGGTGATACCTTTTAACAAAACCATATCCCCAACCTCAAACTCCTGAGGTTTCCTTTTCAGATCTGCGTAGGTCTTCTGACGGTCACGAGCCGCACTCATGCGATCTCGGATTTGCGCGATCTTATCTATAGTTTCCTGAACTACATCGGGACCTACCAATTGTCTATCACCTGCGTCAGACCAATAGAGTGGCGATCTGCACTTGCGCCCATATAAAGCTTCAAATGGCGCGGCATCAATACTGGTGTGGTAGCTGTTGTTGTATGAAAATTCAACAAGGGGTAAATGCTTATCCCAGCTACCGCCTAAATCCATCACACATGCTCTCAGCATGTCTTCCAACGTCTGAATCGTCCGCTCACTTTGACCGTCAGTCTGCGGGTGAAAGGCAGTGCTCAGATTCAATTTTGAGCCAAAAGCTTCCTGGAAGGATTGCCATATCCTCGATACAAACCTTCCATCCCTATCAGAAATAATCGAGAGAGGTACTCCATGGCGCGTAACAATCTCTCTCATGTAGATTTCAGCCAATTTGCTTGTATGATCCTTCTCGCGAATAGGCAAGAAGTGTGCTGACTTCGTTAAGCGATCCACTATCACCCAGATAGTGTCATGGCCTTTTGGCGTTCTTGGCAACTTCGTAATAAAATCCATGGAGATTTCTTCCCACTTCCACTGGGGGATTTTCGGTTGCTGCAGAAGTCCTGAAGGCTTCTGGTATTCCGCCTTGACTTTGGCGCAAGTTAAACATTTGCTCACGTATATAGCAACATCGCCCTTCATCCTAGGCCACCAGTAATAATCCTTAAGATCCTGGTACATCTTATCCGCTCCAGGGTGGATAGAGTACCGTGACTTGTGAGCTTCTTCAAAGATAACCTCTCTTAAACCACCAAACAGAGGAACCCAAATCCTTTTCCCAAAGCACAATGTTCCTTCCCTGTTTGGCACCAACATCTTCTCCATCCCACGGAGATATTCTGCCTCAAGGTTTCCCTCCTTGAGAGCTTCCTTCTGTGCTGCACGAATGCGTGAGGAAAGATCGGTTTGAATAATCATTTCCATAGCCCTAACCCTTATTGGCTTGATTCTCTCTTTACGACTTAGGGCATCGGCGACCACATTCGCCTTCCCTGGATGATACTTGATTTCGCAGTCGTAGTCGTTTAGCAGCTCGACCCATCTTCTTTGCCTCATATTCAACTCCTTCTGATTGAATATATGCTGGAGGCTCTTGTGATCTGTAAAGATCGTACACTTTGTACCGTAAAGGTAGTGTCTCCAAATCTTCAAGGCAAAAACCACTGCGCCTAGCTCTAAATCATGAGTGGTATAGTTCTTTTCATGCACCTTCAGTTGGCGTGATGCGTAGGCGATAACCTTTTGACGTTGCATCAACACACAACCCAATCCTTGACGCGATGCGTCGCAGTATACCACAAAATCGTCGGTACCTTCCGGTAGAGCTAAGATTGGCGCGTTGCAAAGCTTATCCTTCAATATCTGAAATGCCTCATCCTGCTTGATTCCCCAATCAAACTTCTTATCCTTTTGCGTGAGGAGTGTCAATGGTTGGGCGATCTTTGAAAAGTTCTCGATGAACCTTCGATAATAGCCAGCCAAACCCAAGAATTGCCGAATCTCGGTTGGCGTTTTTGGCGTTTCCCAATCTTTGATCGCCTCGATCTTGGTGGGATCCACGTGGATTCCATCTCCATTCACCACGTGCCCAAGGAATTGCACTTCTCTTAGCCAAAACTCACACTTAGAGAATTTGGCGTACAACTGTTCCCTCTTTAGCAGCTCCAGAATGGCTCTAAGATGTTGCTCGTGCTCAGCCTTCGTCTTCGAATAAATCAGGATGTCATCGATGAATACGATCACGAACTTATCCAAGTACGGCTTACAAACTCGGTTCATCAAATCCATGAACACTGCACGTGCGTTTGTCAAACCAAACGGCATAACGAGAAACTCGTAGTGTCCATATCGAGTTCTGAAGGCTGTCTTCGGGATACTCTCCTCCTGTATCCGTAGCTGATGGTATCCAGATCGAAGATCGATCTTTGAATAGAAGCTTGAACCTTGAAGCTGGTCGAACAGATCATCGATCCTTGGCAGGGGATACCTATTCTTGATTGTCAGCTTGTTCAACTCTCTGTAGTCGATACACATACGGAAACTACCGTCCTTCTTCTTCACAAACAAAACTGGAGCTCCCCAAGGCGAGAAGCTTGGTCGGATTAAACCCTTGTCTAACAACTCTTGAAGTTGTGTCGACAGTTCATGCATCTCAGACGGAGCAAGTCTGTAGGGTGCCTTAGCCACAGGCGCGGCGCCTGGAACTAAGTCAATGTGGAACTCTACTTGCCTTTGAGGTGGCAAGCCAGGCAAGTCTTCTGGAAAGACTTCTGGATATTCCCTCACGACAGGGATGTCTTCGATCTTTGGCTCAGCAGCCTTCCTATCTACAATGTGTGCTAGAAAAGCAACACATCCCTTCTGCAAACACTTCCTTGCTTTCAGGCAGCTAATCATCCTTAACGGCGTCTCACGCTTCTCCCCATGAACAACAATGGTCTCACCATCACCGGTCGGGATACGAATAATCTTCTCGTGACAAACTATCTCCGCTTTGTTACTCGATAACCAATCCATCCCTACTACCACGTCGAAGCTTTCCGACTGGACTGGTAGTAGATCGAGAGCAAACTCACGCTCTCCCAACTTGATTACGCAACCTCGAGTCGCCTCGTTAGTTTCTACTAACTTCCCATTCGCCAATTCAATTGAGTATCTAATTTACTAGCAGTTAAACCAAGCATATTCTTAAATTCTAATGATACGAAGCTATAATCGGCACCAGTTTCACACAAGATAGATGCGAAAGTTTAGGTTGTTAAAGAACGTACCAGTAATCATGCCTGGATCCTGGTATGCTTCACAAACTCCGATGCTGGGTGTTCTCTCACGGCCTTGTTTCAATTCCGGGCATTCTCTCTTAAGATGTCCAATGTCCCCACAATGGAAGCATCCTAGCACTCGGCCATTTCCTTTCCTGCTTCCACCTTGAGCGTTGTTACGGTTTTCTCCTTGTTTGGGACTCTTCATCCCGCAACCATCCTTGTTATGCCTTTTCCTCCCGCACCTAGGCTTCCGACATCCACATTCATGGTGATACTTGCACCCAGCACATCTTGCTTTAGTTTCTAAGCAAATCTTATCATTGGCCTGTCTGTTGTTAGGGCAATCTTTCTTGAAATGCCCTTTGTCTCCGCAGTCGAAACAACCTCGAATAGATCTTTGTTCATCATTATTTGTTCGGGTATCTTCGGTAAGCTTCCTTTTGTTCTTTCCAGATGACTCTACCTGAGTCTCCCTATCAGGGTTTGCAAGTTTTTCTAGTCTAATGGCTTCCGTAACGAGTGCCAAACCCATCTTGCTTGCAGCAATAGTTGTTGGTGGCGTAGATGCTGCCATTAAGCTCATGACTTGTGGTGCCAGTTCCCAAATGAACTGTCCCAATTTCCTCATTTCTGGTTCCGCCAAGTGAGGAATAACTCGTGCCAAGTCATGAAGTCCTTGCATGTATCCCAACATTTTTGGACCTTCCATTATCAGGCTCTGGAATTCCCCTTCCAACTTCTGGGTTTCCTCTTGGGAGCAATACTTCTTACGCATTATTCCTTTCAGCTCATCCCAAGTTAACGCGTATGTTGTAGTTAGGCCCATTATTCGAACCTGAAGATTCCACCATAATCGAGCTCCATCTTGGAACAACTCAGTAACGTATGGGACTTGTTGTTCTGGCGTACAACCACTCATTCGAAAGATGGAATCCATACTCTCAATTCATTTCAGAAAAGCTATGGCACCTCCAGTGCCGTCGAACTTCGGAGGCTTGTAGTTGAGGAAGTGCCAGTAGGGACAACCGTTATTTTCCGAGGTACCTCCGTTGCGCTCGGAGTGATGGGCCTCGTATTGTGCGATGACTGCATCAATGATTTCCTGAAGTTCCGCCTCGTTGGTGGGTATGCGCATTTCGCGTCTTGGTGGCATATTCTAAAAGATGTTTCACATAGGTTAGGTCATAGCAGGTAAAATGTACGTATGTATTCAACAATATCAGCACATAACATCTCATGTCATAGAACATAAACCATAGATCAAACATCACAAGTGATGAGAATACTGCGATTGCATTACCACAAATCGAGACCACAATGTAAAGATTATATGTACATAACTGTATCATACAACAATAATGACTTAGTAGGGGACGACCCTAGGCAAGTCGTGCGATTGCTGGACATGTTAAGGAATCTCTGGTCTCTCCATTTTCAAATTCCAGAACTCCACCTTAAGCTTCTGAATTCCAGTCCTAGAACAACATTTCTTCTTAATCATTTCCTTGAGCTCGTCCTAGCTCAGTGCATAAGCAGCATTCCGTGCTAAGGGCCTGATCCTGATGGTCCCACCATGAGAGTGTGCCATCTAGAAATGACCCCAAGGTAAAGGTATCACTCTGTTTGGGGCGATCAGTTAGTCTTTCGTAGAATGGAGTCAATCTTTTCAGGCCAACGAATGAATGCAATGGCGCTTTCTGTTTTGTCGAAGTTCAAAGGCTTGCAGTTTAGGAACTGCTTATAGGCGCGGTCAGCTAGGGATTATTTCCAATAGTGCCATTGCTGTGCTAAAAGCGGAGAGCTTCATGTCGTGCAATTTCATGTGAGTTGCGTTTTTGCAGCTCGGCTCCTATCCTTGGCAACCTACTGGTGTTTGTGTCACGCCTGGGTGGCATTCTTTTCTGCCGGAATGGCATGAAGTGGGTTGGACAACTTTCCAATTGTCTTATGAGATACATAGCACCGCAAGCCATCATATACTCACCTAATTTTACACATAAGTATACTCAATGTATGGGTGGGGAAATAAATTTTCTGAGCCTCCACATAGGCTTGCCAATTTGGCTTGTTGTTTGAAATAGAATGAACTCGAGGCTTCATCGCCTTGGTCATTCGTGTTTGAGTTATTTCCTGCTACATTGGTTTTCATTAGCTTGACCCGCAGAGTCCACCAGGATTTCTGTGCACTACAAGTCGTTATTACGTGGGCCCCCGTAATAATAAATTGTCTTGCACAGTTACCCCAAATTTTCTCTCGTCCAAGCAGATGATCAATCAAGGAGCAACAGCAGGTGCATCGGCATGAACAGGGTCATGCTCCAATGCGGTGTTAGGAGCAACGCCTGGCTTAGGGGCCACGGCTGGCTCCGGATCAACAAACTCCATCTCAAAATCAGCTGGATCAACCATCACAGAGGGTTACAGGATCCTCCAAGGGCTGGTCTGAGTGTATGAACTCAAGGTCATGGTCTGTATCAAAACCGGGTGGAGGAACAAGATCACCCTCAATACTGTGATCAAACTCAAAGCTGTGTGCGGGAATCGGTGCAGCTGATGATGCCGTATCAGGGTCGGCGTCATGTGAATGGTGCTGCACTCCCTGTATATGCGAAAATGCGGATGTCAGGAACTCAAATGAGTCTGGGACAGGGGAATGGGCATGAGTTTCCCCTGCAGGAGCGTCCGCAAGCAGTAGGCTAATACCAGCAGCAATAGGGCCTCGCCCTCGAATGGGTCCTCCTCTAGTAGATCGTTATCGTCGTCAGAGGCCACGTCGGGGGGCATATCAACAATGGGATAAGCGGCAAGGGGCACAGGAGCAGGGATCACCGTGAATGGCAAATTCCCAACAAGATGGCCATCAGTAGGCTCTACTACGACATCAGGCAGCGCAAAGGGGCTGAAAGTCGTCATCGTCTGTGCCGGTAGTATCGGAAATGTACACCTCGTGCTCCGATGAAACTATGTCGTCTGATACTATGGCCATGGGATTCGTAGTGTCCCTCTTTCTAGTACATGATGAAGGCATGACGTTTGTAACACAAACACATATACGTATAATAATCAATCATATATTCACATAAACATGTAAGTCAACAATAATCAATCAAATAATTCTCCTAGTCCCACTAGCCTCCCAGTCTCCTAGACTGACATTCCTAGTCCCACTAGCCAAATTCCTCCCAGTCTTCTAAGACTGCTCTATCATCCACCTCGACCTCTTAGATCGAGCCTCGGCCTCCAAGACCGAGCCTCAGCCTCCAAGACTGAGCCTAAAACAACAAACATCTACCTCAATCTTTAAGATCGAGCCTCGGCCTCCAAGACCGAGCCTCAGCCTCCAAGACTGAGCCTAACATAAATAACATCTACCTCGATCTCTAAGATCGAGCCTCGGCCTCCAAGACCGAGCCTCAGTCTTCAGGACTGAGCCTAATAATGAATAAATGAAATGTGCTCAACATTTGTTTGTAAAAACGTTTTGGATCTGGACTTAAGTGGTATGCAGAAAATGTTTTCGTGAGAGCCCTAGTGATCATAGTCTAGACTCGAGAAGGAATCCTAGTTCGCTATGATCAGAGCTCTGATACCAAGCTGTCACACCCTGGCTTTGCGGAAGCGTGGTTAATTTGTGTGACTTCTTAATACCATAGCTTAATCATAACAAAGCTATATGAATTTAAAAACCATGCAAGTCATCCATTAAGTTTGTGAAAACATCATACAATACCATTGTTTTTAACATGCAACCATAACCTTGTTCAGTAACATTACAACTTATAACAAAACATAAACGTGATTTAGGGATTGTGTCTTGTCCAGGTAAGAGACACAACCCTAAACCCTGATGACTTCATGACCAGTGCAGCGGAAAACGTTCCATACCGTGCCAGATCCGTTTAATTTCCTGAAATACATGTGAGTTGAAAAATCAACAATAATGTTGAGCGAGTTCACGTGTAGGTGAGTATGTAAAACATTTGTGAGTATAAAAATAGTTGTGGTATGTAGCAGTGTAAGAGGACTTGTGATCATCAATGGTTTGCAAGGCCACTGACATATGTGAAGTGCAAATAGGGAGACTCAAACCTAGCAGATTTCGCCACGGCAAAGTATGTGGACAAAGTCACCCCACGGTCCGTTTCTAGTTTGGCCGGGGGCTGGGCTCGCTACACCCAGATAGATCTACCGCTCCTGTCCCTCGGTCCCTCCATGAGGACTAATGGCCCCATGTTGTTCCTATCCACTCACATGATCGTATAACACCTCCTTACGTTAAACATACCGTTGTAAAGTACTCGTAAATCATAGTAACATGTATTTCACCCCCGCAGTTAAGTAAACTGAAAACAGTTAGAGAAAAAGGGGGACATGAACTCACAGTGAGTGCGTCACAATACCAAGTAATCCAA
The DNA here is from genome assembly GCF_002127325.2 of Helianthus annuus. Taxonomy (NCBI): domain Eukaryota; kingdom Viridiplantae; phylum Streptophyta; class Magnoliopsida; order Asterales; family Asteraceae; genus Helianthus; species Helianthus annuus. The sequence goes on along the minus strand of NC_035440.2, from coordinate 124,702,521 downwards.
ATATCCAACTGCTGCGCAACGACCTACATGTGCTAATTCTATTAGACGGATGGCCGTGCCTTAGCTTTATAGTTTAATTTTTGGGAAACGGTTAGACAACCGTTCCGTGTATATACTTGGTAGAAAACCTCCTTCCCAAGGATGGGGGAATTAATACATGCGTGTTTATAACATTAAGTCTCACTTAATATATTTTATTTCTCATTCCCAAAATATAATTATTTTTCTCAAAAATAATATATTTTCTTTTTACATAATACTTTCCAAAATAATACGTTGACAATATCCGCATTCATGAATATTTCCGTATAAGGCGTAAGTTACGTTTTGGCGATTAAGTGGTAATAGTAATTACCGTTGTAACTTATATGTTTGTCGTGAAAGCGTTCGTATTATTTTGGATTCGTTAACGTTTGATAATATTATTTTTACCCTAAAAATAATATTTATGTATCTTCACAAATAAGTGACAAGTAACGTTGTGAAAAATATATTTACTAAATATATATTTATCACGTTTAATTTTGTGAAAATCACACCTCCAATATTTTGTAATAAAGTCGTGGCGAAACTTATATTTTGAAAACATGTCGAAAAGTATTTCTAACACTTATAGTGAAAATAATTCTAAGTGTTAGGTTTTTAGAAAAAAATTCGCCAGAGTTTCCTCTGTAACTGGAGGTGGCCACGCTTTCGAGCGTATCATTTTCTTTTTCAAATCAAACAACAATTTTCTCAATCAACAACAAACAATATTCCAACATCATACTAGTTCAAAAAAAAAATCACAAACACATGAACTTGTGGGTAGTGTAAAAGTGTGTAGTAACTTCCCATTATTTTTAATAGATCTTTCTACTTTTATAAATGAAATCGGTTTCTCAAAAATCTTATTTTTACAGAAAATGCATTTGTACATCTTCTAGTAAAAAAAAAAATTACAAAAATATTTTTTTGTTAAAACTTTTTGTTACACAAGTGTCTACACACTTGTGTGTTCACAAAAATCGCCTTTGTTTAGGAAAGATCCGGCTTTTAAAAATATGATTTCACCTTACACTTGGTTCTTCGAAAATACCACTTGTAGATCTTTAGATCTACTAGTTTAGAACTCCATTTTATAAAAAGAATTACTTTTATACAAGTTCATGGTTATAAGTTGTAGTGTTCTTCATCTAACCACTTCCACACTTAAACATATACTAGGTCATGTTCCATGAACATGCTCTAGTCGGGTTAGATAATGATCCGAACTATCACTAGCATAAAACAACACTAAATAATCATAATAAAACTAGATTTATAAGTTTTACATTATTATTTACTTATTAACCACTTTGTTTATCTTTTTTTTTTTGTAGACTTTAAACTTTGATCTTTAGTGTTCATGACTTTTGCCCGTTAAATCTTTTATTAACCACTTTAGAATAGATCAAAATGGCGTTTAGAGTCACTTACTACTAGCTCGAGGCTAGGGAAGAAACTAGACGAAAAATGGGTGGTTAATAGCGTTGTGGTGAGGTCCTTGGCAATCCGTAAGCACCGGGTCTCCTCGTATGTGATCCTTCACCCTTGGTTGTATATTAAATTGCAAGATGGAAATAAAAAAAAATGATGGGTGAGTCTTGGTGGTCGGCCGAGAATATCAAAAAATGGGAGGAGAAGAACAATTTTTTTTTTTTTTTTTGTAGTGGATTATGAAATGGATGTGAACTACTAGGTTTATTTATAAACCACTTACACACATTATCCATTAGATAATATGCCTAATAGATATTAGACAACAATCAATATAATAATCTAAATGTAAGGGTGGTGTTCCCTTAGGGGGAACGATCAGTTGTAAAAATGGGGGGTTTGGTTTAGATTCTAACTAGATAGGTTAAGGTTTACTTAGTTAAATTAGGAGGTTGAACCAATTTTTAGTGTGTTATAAATTGGCAACGGGTGTTAGGGTATTCGGGGACCCTAACTGGCTCAGAAAAAGAATAACAATGTTAATGACAATATTTTTATGTCCCGGGTAAAGTCCGGTTGTTCGGTTGGATAGTGATCCGTTAAAGTACTTAACAAAGCTTTACAGTGTCGTTAATACATTTTTAGTGACACAACTTGTTCCCGACACTTTGGAAAGTGTCTAGTAATATTTTTCTCATGTTTTTGGCACTTTATTAGTTAACCAAATGCTGAATTTTGGTTAATGTGCTGAATTTTTGTGCTTAGTGTATGTTTTAGGCACATCCAGACACTGTAACTTATCCATAGAGACGCAGTTCTACAATCCTTGTATCCCTACACTCACTATGGGTGTAGTAATCATTTCTGGCTCATACAGGCCTTAGAGGCAATATCTGCCTGATGCTGGCTTTATCAGCATGTTCAACAGGTTATCCGTTCATAGTGCTACTGTGCTTTTGTGCATCATGTTTGTCACTAGAGTTCAGTATGTAAATAATGTAGTGACGGTATGTAATGTATGATGCAGGAATATACAAGTATCAGAAATCAAGTAGCAGTTCATCAGTAACTTCAAGCAAGCACAGTAATTAAGCAGTAATTAGTTATTAATTAAATCGTACGGATACCTGGTTTAGTGAGGGTTGTCACAATTAAGCTCCCAAAGGCGTAAAACAAACAAAACCGGATTTTTAAACGGGTTACATTAATAATACCCAACTACTAATGAGTTAGGGTCAATTTCCCGACCAAGCGGTATTTTATATACTGTACCCCAAGCCCGTTTAAGGGAAAATAAGTTAAAAGTATTTACCTGAGCAAGTAATAACCACAACAAGCAAATGCAAGTATCTTTTACTGGTCTCCTATTCTGGAACGAAGGTTTATAATAACCTATTAGAATCCTAACGGGTCTTTAATTTTAGCCTAAGCTTAGACCGGTTAGTTTCAAAGGATAAATACGGTTTAATCGCATGAAAGACGAAAACCGGAAATGGAATGTGGTTTGGACCCAACAAGTTCGGAGACTTGTATATTATGGGTAAACTGAACACATTCTGGATTTTGAGACTAAAACGACAAGGTTGACCCGTTTCGGCTAATTTATGTAAACTAGTTACATAAACCGTACCGAACGCGTAAATGGCGTAACGGGTAACCGTAAGAGTCCTACACAGGTTTCCTAAGTTAATATGCTCCGAAGAGGTTGTGATATCAGTAGGATACCTTCCATTATGCCCGTAACGAGTTTAATCCCAACATACGCCCCGTAGGGGTATTTTGGTCATTTTAAAGATTTCCGGGTTGTACAGGAAATCTAAGTTTTCTGAATCGGTTATAGAGTTCAAAATACTTTATTTATTATTTAAAATCAGTAGCAACTGGATTCGTGTCAAAATACCATGTAGAACTCATTTAATGTCCGAAAAAAGTATATTCGGTATCTACCGAATCAATGCCATAACCGCAGGTTATGAGCATATTAAAAATAATTAAAAATCTTTAGAAATCCCAAAAATATTATTTTACATCAGTGTGTAAAAGGGTTGGTGTCGAAATTTGGGTTTAGATAGGCTTTATGCTAATTGCGCCGTTAAATCATTAAAGATTTCTTAATTGCGCTATTTAGCATAACTCCTATTCTAGACCTCGGATTGATATGAAATTTTAGAGACATGTTTAGAATTCAGTAACTAAGGTTATTGTCCTTTCACATATCCAAAATTCTCGTTTTAAGATCAAAAGGGCATTATGGTCAACATTTAAGCATATAACGGAAATGTGCAAAAGACTTGGACAAACAACGAACCAGCCACAGAGGGTTATACCATCATGTAACCTGGTCCTAAGAGAGTCCTAAGGCATATCTAAATCATACAAAAAACGGGTCAGAACTGAAGTCAAAGCAAAAGTCAAAGCTTTGCGACTTTCGGTTCCGAACCGGGTCAAAATAGTAAATGGTCGGATCAAACAAGCTTAGACCAGTTATTATACCTATTATCAAGTTATATGAGTGATAAAATAGGTTACATGCCATCTACATTATTATTTATGCATTAAATCGAAAATTAGCATTCTGTTGACTTTTTTTAAGCAACTTTGACCCGACATTTGGACTAGTTAGAGTGGGAATCAGAGGGAGCCCTCTTAAGGGTTTAATGCCCACATAATTACCAACATATAACTACCTTTGATTTGGCTAATCACTGGACCATTTGTGATTAACCGTTAAGTCAATCGTTAATTACAACGGATTGAGTTTTAAGCAATAACTAAGCAAAAACTTAACTAAGACGGGTTGAGCACACTTACTGAAGTCTAGTACACAACCAGGGGTGCTTTGAGAGGATCCTTGAGCTCCAGAAATGATCAAGAAAGCAGAAAGAGGTGTGAACTAAATTGTTGCAACTCATGGCCTTTATATAGTGATCTTGGATGCTTGGGATCATTAAAACTAAGGCTACAAGGGTTCCTAGATCACCAACAAGTGTCCCTGAGTGCTAGGGGTCATTTAGGGGGCGCCCATGCTGATAATAATGGCTCCTAAGTCGGTTAAAACAGCAAACGGTGCTTCTGTCCGCATTTTCTGTATCTGGGAGGCTGACGCGGCCCGCGTAAGAGGTCCTGCAACTCTTACGCGGCCCGTATGAATCTCCTTGTCAGAGCCCATATCTTTCACTGCAAGCGGGGCCCGCGTAAGCCTCATGGCAATTCTCACGCGGCCCGCCTGAGGCCTGCTGTAAGATTTTCAAATCTTTTTATATAATGGCAGTTGACCTTAGGCGTTTCGAAGGGGTAACTTTGCATTTTAGGCCTTTCTTATTTTCATATAAGGGCCTCGTAACTTTTACCCAACTTATAAATCCTTGGTTAGTTTATTATTACCCGGAAAGTCATAACTTTCTATGTTTGACGCTTTTAACCCCTCGCGTACGAATTCGATCATAACTTTCTCATTTAATAACGGAACTTGATGAAATTTATTTCGTGCATTCTAGTGAGCATATTTTATCTTACAAAGCCCCGGGTTTGTTAAAGGGTCACTCAGAGGTACAACTTAAACATGTTGACACATTTAACCCCTGTAGCTTGTACTCTCTCACTTTCTTCCACGTTTCGTTCCGTATGATCCATGATTCATTCATTTGAAGGTATGAGCATCGTTTAGTGTTACTGTAAAGTATATTTATCCCTTGTTGACATTTTGAACCCTTAAATTCACATACTTTCTATGTTTGTCAACTTTAGTCCCTCTATAGTAACTATTGCAACGTGCAAACTTATGACACGTGTCATTACTTTATAGGACGCAAAATTTCGAGGTGTTACATCCTCACCCCCTTAAAAGAAATCTCGACCTCGAGACTTATTGAAACAAGTGAGGGTACTTTTCTTTCATCGTGGACTCTACCTCCTACGTGTACTCGGGACCTCTACGGGCATCCCATTTTACCTTTACAATCGGTATATAATTCCTTCGAAGCTTCTTAACCTGTCGATCCTTGATCGACACAGGTTTTTCAACAAACTTCAAGCTTTCATCGATGTGTACATCTGCATGCGGTATAACTAGCGATTCATCAGCGAAGCACTTCTTTAGATTGCAGATGTGGAACACATTGTGGATGCTACTGAGCTCTTCCGGTAAGTTTAACTTATAGGCAACCGGTCCGACACGTTCGATTACTTCGAAGGGTCCAATGTATCTCGGGCTCAATTTTCCTTTCCTTCCGAATCGCATCACTCCGTTCCAGGGTGATACTCTAAGCAATACCTTGTCACCTACTTCGAAGTTAAAAGGTTTACGCTTTAAATCTGCGTAGCTTTTCTGCCTATCTCGGGCAGCTTTCAATCGGTCCCGAATTTGGACAATCTTGTCCGTTGTTTCAAATATTATTTCAGGTCCTGTCATCTGGACATCTCCAACTTCTGCCCAACAAACGGGCGTTCTACACTTTCTACCATACAAGGCCTCGAAAGGAGCAGCCTTAATGCTCGTATGGTAGCTGTTGTTGTATGAGAACTCGACTAATGGTAGGTGGTTATCCCAACTACCACCTAAATCAATCACACATGCACGAAGCATGTCTTCCAAAGTCTGGATTGTACGCTCACTCTGTCCGTCTGTCTGAGGGTGGTAAGCCGTACTGAAGTTTAAGCGCGTGCCCAAAGACTGTTGGAAACTTTTCCAAAAGTGTGACATGTATCTGGTATCCCTATCCGAAATAATAGCCACGGGTACTCCGTGCAGAGATACAATCTTGTCGACGTACAATTGTGCCAACATGTCAGAGCTATAAGTCTCTTTAATGGGTAGGAAATGTGCTGACTTAGTCAGTCTATCAACTATTACCCATATCGTATCGTTTCCCTTCCTTGTCTTTGGCAACTTGGTGATGAAATCCATCGTCACCATTTCCCACTTCCACTCGGGAAGTTCAGGCTGTTGCAGCAAGCCTGACGGCTTTTGATGCTCAACTTTGACTTGCGCACAAGTCAAACACTTTGCTACATAGGTGGCTATAGACTTCTTCAAGCCTATCCACCAAAAGTTTGCCTTCAAATCCTGGTACATCTTGTCCGCTCCAGGATGAACGGAATATCTGGAACTGTGGGCTTCCTGAAGGATGACGTCCCGAAGACCCCCATAAACAGGAACCCATATCCTTCCATTTAATCTCAGAATTCCGTCTTTGCCATAGGATAAATGTTCTTCAGTTACTCCTAGCTTTTCGTTAGGATAGTTAGCTTCTGACACAGCTTCCTTATGTGCAGCTAACAATCGTTCATTCAGACTGTTCTTGATTTCAATGCTCTTGGCATTAATCCTTATTGGTTTCACTCTTTCTTTTCTGCTCAAGGCATCTGCGACTACGTTGGCTTTGCCTGGATGGTATCTTATTTCACAGTCATAATCGTTCAGGGTTTCCATCCAACATCGCTGCCTCATATTCAAATCTTTCTGATTGAACAGGTGCTGGAGGCTCTTGTGATCAGAATAGATCACGAATTTAATGCCATACAAATAGTGCCTCCATAGCCTTAGTGCAAATACAACGGTACCCAACTCCAAGTCATGGGTGGTGTAATTCTTTTCATGCACTTTTAACTGACGTGAAGCATAGGCAATGACCTTGCCTTTCTGCATAAGCACACATCCCATCCCGGTGTGTGATGCATCGCAGTATACTACAAATTCTTCCGTTCCGTCCGGCAATGTCAACACCGGAGCATTGCTTAGCTTCTGTTTAAGAATATCAAAAGCTTCTTGCTGCTTAGGGCCCCAATTAAACTTTATATTCTTCCTAGTTAAAGAAGTTAAGGGTGCAGCAATCCTTGAGAAATTTTCGATGAAGCGTCTGTAGTATCCTGCTAGACCTAGGAAATTGCGAATCTCCGTAGGCGTCTTCGGCTCCTGCCAATTCGTGACGGCTTCAACCTTGGCGGGATCCACTTGGATACCACGCTCATTGACTACATGTCCAAGGAATTGAACTCCTCGTAGCCAAAATTCACATTTAGAGAATTTGGCATAAAGCTTTTCTTGATGAAGCAGTTTAAGAATACTTCGAAGGTGCTTCTCGTGGTCAGCTTGACTTTTTGAGTAGATGAGGATGTCATCGATGAAGACAATGACAAATTTATCCAAATAAGGCTTACAAACGCGATTCATGAGATCCATGAATGCGGCAGGTGCATTAGTGAGCCCAAAAGGCATCACTAGGAACTCAAAATGACCATAACGAGTCCTAAATGCAGTCTTATGCACATCTTCGTCCTTGACCTTCAATTGATGGTAGCCTGACCTTAGATCAATCTTGTAAAAGTAGCTTGCTCCTTGCAACTGATCGAACAGATCGTCGATCCTGGGCAAAGGATACCTATTCTTGATAGTAACTTTATTAAGCTCACGGTAATCGATGCATAGACGCATCAAACCATCCTTCTTTTTGACGAATAGGATTGGTGCTCCCCATGGAGACGAACTAGGTCTAACAAAACCTTTGGCTAGCAGATCATCTAGCTGCGTTCTCAATTCTTTCATTTCTGTTGGTGCCAATCTATAAGGTGCTCTTGCAATAGGCGCTGCTCCTGGAATGATGTCGATACAGAATTCCACTTGCCTATCTGGTGGCAAACCAGGCAGTTCTTCCGGGAAAACTTCAGGGTAGTCAGAGATGACTAGGATGTCTTCAATCTTGGGTTTCTCTTCACCAATGGTCACATGTGCCATATAAATGACACATCCCTTTTTCAAACATCTGGATGCCTTTAGCATAGATACTTGCGCAGGCAATCCATGCCGAGTATCTCCCTGAATGGTAAGTGGTTCTCCAAACGGAGTCTTGATCACCACTTGTTTCTTGTTGCACATAATCTGAGCTTGGTTATGCGATAACCAATCCATACCCAACACTATGTCGAAACCAGCTAGCTTAAAGGGTAACAGGGATAAAGGAAATGAGCGGTTCCTAATGGATATGACACATCCATCTAACACAGTTGAGACTGTTTCCATAGTCCCATCTGCTAACTCTACCTCATAATTCACACTCAAGGCTTTAACAGGCAATTTTAACAACTCACAAAACTTACTATCCACAAAGGATTTATCTGCTCCAGAATCAAATAATACTCTTGCGAATACATCATTAATGAGAAACGTACCGGTTATGATGTTTCGTTCTGGATAGCCTCTTGAACATTCATCTGAAAGACCCTGGCATTGGTCTTTTTCCCTTCTTCAGCCTTCTTCACCAGCTTTGGGCAGTTAGTCTTGATGTGCCATTTCTCATTGTAACTATAACAAGTTTCATCCTTTAGTTTCTTGCACTCAAGAATCCTATGCTCAGAGGACTTGCAAATCCCACACGCCTTCGGCTGGGATTTCTGTTCATACCTGCACCTCCCGAAATGGTGCTTCTTGCAAACCTTGCACTTGGGCCTATCGCCCGACTGTTGGTCATTCTTCTTGGTCTCAGATCCCTTCTTGTGGTCACGGTTCCCCCAATGCTTCTTGCTTGACCGATGTGAATTATCATCTTCACGTTTCCTTTTTTCAGTGTCAGCATTTCTCAATGATCTCTGTCTCACTGCATCCAGTGTGAGAGACAGAGATATATCTGCTATGGACCTAAATGTAGCGGGCCGAGAGGCTTTCACGCTAGCTTTGATTTCTGGGGCCAGACCCCCAATGAAGCGCGCGATCCTTTTGGGTTCCGGGGTCACAAGGTATGGAACCAATCTGGACAGGGTGTTGAAACTTGTAAGATATGCCTGGCAATCCAAGTTCTTCATGACCAGTGATAGGAAATCAGATTCTATCTTCTCGACCTCGTGTTGAGGGCATTAGTTTTCTTTGATGAGAGTAACAAATTGCTCCCATGTCATGCTGTACAAAGCAACCTTTCCAGAGGCTTGAACCAATGACCTCCACCACGCTAGGGCTTCACCCTTAAATGACTGGGATACAAACTTTACCACATCCCTCTCAGCACAACCACTAATGTCCACAACAGTGTCCATTTCGTCCAGCCAGGTCATGCAATCCATAGCGCCTTTTTCCCCAGTAAAATCTCGGGGCTTGCAGGAAACAAAATACTTATATGTGCAATCCTTGGCGCGAGGTACATCATCGAACACTATTTTCTTGGAGTGGACACTATTCTCATTTTATGAGTGCCGATCATCATCCTTCTTAGGTTTAGACCGGGTAGAGGGTGGTTTGCTATGAGATTCAGAATGCGTTCTTGGTTTAGAGTGTGGTGCAGATCGGGTCCTACTTTGAGACTCGCTATAATCCTCATACTGTCGTTCTAAGGCCGTTTTAACAGCGTCGTCTACTAACGCTTTTAATTCAGCACCCGTTATATTAATTTGGGCGTTATCATTCTCATTCTCCCTTGGATGACTGCTACTTTCGTCCGGGTTAGCCATTGAAAACTTGATCTGCTACAAAAGATAATAACAGAAGTCTTATTCGGGAGTTTATCATGCAATTACCCTTACTGGGTAATTCATCAACACTGGTAAACATAGACCATATCTGGTTAATTTGTTACTCATATTTATTTAGGGTTTTAATATAACTTATCCTAATTACAAATAATATTGTTTGTGGCACAGAAGCCTAGTCATAGAGACATTTTTATATTATAAGCCATGATTTCAGAGAATCAAGGCATGCGGGTTTGGACATAGTTCCTTACCTTTCTGACAGGGAGTCATAGACTACAACTGTCCTTTGTCTTAAAAGACAATGAGTATAGCCCATGGGCACTACATCACTAATGGATGTTTGATAAGTGATCATCTACTTGATGATGTAAACCCATGATTTATAAATCATTAATTTAGGTTTTGGAATCCTTAGGAGGATCCTTGTGTAAAATGACACGTGTGATTTTAACGAATCACGTCTGCCAGGAGTGTTAACATGTTTACAGAGGTTAACCGGAATCTGAATCTTTTAACTAGGTCTTACCATCTTGGCCGGGTCTTATAACGACACCAGGCTAGGTTTCACCACTAAGATTCTTTATTTAGTAACTGGTAGGCAGATTAATTTAAAAGGAATGATTTTTGATTTATTTATTTCATATAATTATGCATATAATAACATAGATGAAATTTATAAACTTAACATTCCAATATATATAAAAAGTTACACACTGCCCTAAACGGGACTTTTAAAAGACGAAATACCTACGCAGAGGTTATACAGAAAACAAGTCCTCGCAGGGACCAAATACTAGGATAGATGTCCGCGCAGGGACCGAAAGATAAGCCCACACAGGGACTAAACACACAATAAATGTCCACGCAGGGACTAAAACAAATAAATGTCCACACAGGGACTTGATTAAAATAGGAAATACAATAGTACATATAGAGAGTAATGATCTCACTTCTTCTTCCCTTTTAACAGGTTTGCTAGGCCTTTAAGGAATCCACGATTGTTCTTACGCTCTTGCTCAAAGTCTCGTTCCACTCTGTTCAAACGGTGGAGGATTTCTTCCTGTTCTGGTGGGGAAAAACGCGGCTGCTGCGATAAGTGCTGAGCCGGAGGTCTAGCGGCTATTGGGTACCCATGAGTTGAGTATCCCATTCCCCAAGGTGTTTCATAAGGTACTTCAGGATGAAGGGAGTGATAATTTGCCGCCGCTTCTATGTATGGGTCGCCACCCATATAGTTGTAGTGAGTGTGAGCTGGTTGCTCAAACGGGTTGTACGCTGTGGAGCCGGCGTACGCAGGTATCGGGTTATCGTAACCAAATGGTGGTGGAGGTGGTGCAACTGGTGCAGAATTCACCTCTGCAGGGTGACTCGAAGGTCCACCCATTTGTGGGTCTTCTGGCAGTGGCGGAAAATGACTGCCACTGGAGTGTCGAGGGGTGCTGAAATGAAAATCCCCTCTTCGTGCGGATATCTGTGCGCCTGATCTCCTACGTCTTGGCGGATCCGGAGGTGCTTGTTGAACTGGTGGTGGTGGAGGCGGTGGCGTAACTCCCACGAAACGCGAATCCTCAGAAGGATCCTGCTGCTGCTGTTGTTGCTAGTGAGGTGAAGAATGGTGAGAGGGTGTAAAGTACCACTCGCACTGGTTGAACCTTGCCTGATAACTGTCGGGACCCTGATAAGGTGTTCCGTGGAAGGACGACCCATCAGAGATCTCGATTGGATGGTTGGGGGTACCTCTTGCAGGTTCGATGGGATCCGTGTCCTCGTCCATATCCATCGCATTGTCTTCGGAGAAATGGTCCTCTGGTCCTAGCAGGTTAAAACCTACTGGTTCTTGGACATAGTCTGCCGGGTTGAATTGGCCTTGAAAGAAAGGAGTGGGGTCACCATAGGAACGGTGAGAAACAGAACGTTGGAGAGGTATGAATGAAGGTTGAGGGTTACTGGGCTCGTTTTCCGAGTTCGGCCCAAAAGAGTGATGGTATGAAGGCGTCGAACTGTGTGTGGTAGACCGTCTAGCGGGCTCAAAGAGGTTCCTCCTACGCCTCTAAGGTTCTTCACTCCTTGTGCTGGAAGGAGCTCGCATGTGTGAAGGTCCGGCCTCGTGATCATTGTGAGTAGTGATCGGCCCTTTGCCTCTTCCTCCTCTTCTAATTACTGGTGGCATATTTCCTGCTTAAACAATTTTAAATCAACAACAAACAATAAAGGACAACTAAAACAACAATTCGAATTTGTCCTATGTTCTTGTCTAGACTCGAGTATGTGCAATTGCGTCATTGAGATTAAACACATAAGGGTAGTATTTAATTCACTCAATGTTGGCTCTGATACCAACCTGTCACACCCCGATTTCCACATGTTTCACCGGTGGGGGATACCGTGACGTAGTTGGCAACAATATAGTCAAACAACACAATATTTAAATACACAGCGGAAGCATAAAGATAAATATATTTCAACCAACAAATGTAATACAAGTATCACAAGTAGTCGAAATAATCCACAGGGGATCAAAAATAAAATAGGAAATAATGTTCAACAGATAATGGCATCCAAGCTTGCGAGACTCTAACGATGCTAAGGAGTGGCCAGCCTATTTCGTGTAGAACCTGCATTTAATCTTTTTGGGGAAAATACGTCAGTTTACACTGGTAAATACATTCAACCGACACTTTAACATAAGAGTTTAATAAAATTGATTTGAATGCACGTGGCACAAACTTTTATAACTTGGGATAATTAATCAAATCTAATCTTGTAAAAGAATTACATGTTCGTTATGCGTTCAGTTGCCCGGTTCGTGTCGGGTTTAAGGTTAATTGACACACCACATAGTATAAAACCGCGGCGGGAAAACCAACGGTTATACCTTTATAAGTATGGACACATTGTCGGGTGTACGCCTACACCCGCGTGTCAAGGTCGTGGCCATTTCGTAAAATGATGCCAAGGATATCCGGGACATGGTCATTAAGCTCCCAAAGGCGTAAAACAAACAAAACCGGATTTTTAAACGGGTCACGTTGATAATACCCAACTACTAATGAGTTAGGGTCAATTGCCCGACCAAGCGGTATTTTATATACCGTACCCCAAGCCCGTATAAGGGAAAATAAGTTAAAAGTATTTACCTGAGCAAGTAATAACCACAACAAGCAAATGCAAGTATCTTTTACTGGTCTCCTATTCTGGAACGAAGGTTTATAATAACCTATTAGAATCCTAACGGGTCTTTAATTTTAGCCTAATCTTAGACCGGTTAGTTTCAAAGGATAAATACGGTTTAATCGCATGAAAGGCGAAAACCGGAAATGGAATGTGGTTTGGACCCAACAAGTTCGGAGACTTGTATATTATGGGTAAACTAAACACATTCTGGATTTTGAGACTAAAACGACAAGGTTTGACCCGTTTCGGCTAATTTATGTAAACTAGTTACATAAACCGTACCGAGCATGTAAATGGCGTAATGGGTAACCGTAAGAGTCCTACACAGGTTCCTAAGTTAATATGCTCCGAAGAGGTTGTGGTATCAGTAGGATACCTTCCATTATGCCCGTAACGAGTTTAATCCCAGCAAACGCCCCGTAGGGGTATTTTGGTCATTTTAAAGATTATAAAAGAGATTTCCGGGTTATACAGGAAATCTGAGTTTTCTGAATAGGTTATAGAGTTCAAAATACTTTATTTATTATTTAAAATCAGTAGCAACTGGATTCGTGTCAAAATACCATGTAGAACTCATTTTATGTCCGAAAAAAGTATATTCGATATCTACCGAATCAATGCCATAACCCTAGGTTATGAGCAGGTTAAAAATAATTAAAAATCTTTAGAAATCCCAAAAATATTATTTTACATCAGTGTGTAAAAGGGTTGGTGTCGAAATTTGGGTTTAGATAGGCTTTATGCTAATTGCCCCGTTAAATCATTAAAGTTTTCTTAATTGCGCTATTTAGCATAACTCCTATTCTAGACCTCGGATTGATATGAAATTTTAGAGACATGTTTAGAATTCAGTAACTAAGGTTATTGTCCTTTCACATATCCAAAATTCTCGTTTTAAGATCAAAAGGGCATTATGGTCAACATTTAAGCATATAACAGAAATGTGCAAAAGACTTGGACAAACAACGAACCAGCCACAGAGGGTTATACCATCATGTAACCTGGTCCTAAGAGAGTCCTAAGGCATATCTAAATCATACAAAAAACGGGTCAGAACTGAAGTCAAAGCAAAAGCCAAAGCTTTGCGACTTTCGGTTCCGAACCGGGTCAAAACAGTAAATGGTCGGATCAAACAAGCTTAGACCAGTTATTATACCTATTATCAATTTATATGAGTGATAAAATAGGTTACATGCCATCTACATTATTATTTATGCATTAAATCAAAAATTAGCATTCTGTTGACTTTTTCTAAGCAACTTTGACCCGACATTTGGACTAGTTAGAGTGGGAATCAGAGGGAGCCCTCTTAAGGGTTTAATGCCCACATAATTACCAACATATAACTACCTTTGATTTGGCTAATCACTGGACCATTTGTGATTAACCGTTAAGTCAATCGTTAATTACGACGGATTGACTTTTAAGCAATAACTAAGCAAAAACTTAACTAAAACGGGTTGAGCACACTTACTGAAGTCTAGTACACGACCAGGGGTGCTTTGAGAGGATCCTTGAGCTCCAGAAATGATCAAGAAAGCAGAAAGAGGTGTGAACTAAATTGTTGCAACTCATGGCCTTTATATAGTGATCTTGGATGCTTAAGATCATTACAACTAAGGCTACAAGGGTTCCTAGATCACCAACAAGTGTCCCTGAGTGCTAGGGGTCGTTTAGGGGGCGCCCATGCTGATAATAATGGCTCCTATCTTTCACTGCAAGCGCGGCCCGCGTAAGAGGTCCTGCAACTCTTACGCGGCCCGTATGAATCTCCTTGTCAGAGCCCATATCTTTCACTGCAAGCGCGGCCCGCGTAAGCCTCATGGCAACTCTCACGCGGCCCGCCTGAGGCCTGCTATAAGATTTTCAAATCTTTTTACATAATGGCAGTTGACCTTAGGCGTTTCGACGGGGTAACTTTGCATTTTAGGCCTTTCTTATTTTCATATAAGGGCCTCGTAACTTTTACCCAACTTATAAATCCTCGGTTAGTTTATTATTACCCGGAAAGTCATAACTTTCAATGTTTGATGCTTTTAACCCCTCGCGTACGAATTCGATAATAACTTTCTCATTTAATAACGGAACTTGATGAAATTTATTTCGTGCATTCTAGTGAGCATATTTTATCGTTACAAAGCCTCGGGTTTGTTAAAGGGTCACTCAGAGGTACAACTTAAACATGTTGACACATTTAACCCCTGTAGCTTGTACTCTCTCACTTTCTTCCACGTTTCGTTCCGTATGATCCATGATTCATTCGTTTGAAGGTACGAGCATCGTTTAGGGTTACTGTAAAGTATATTTATCCCTTGTTGACATTTTGAACCCTTAAATTCACATACTTTCTATGTTTGTCAACTTTAGTCCCTCTATAGTAACTATTGCCACGTGCAAACTTATGACACGTGTCATTACTTTATAGGACGCAAAATTTCGAGGTGTTACATTCGGCAAGAAAGGGAAACTAGCGCCTCGATATGTTGGACCTTTTAAGATTCTGGAAAGAATCGGAAAAGTTTCCTACAGACTCGAACTACCGGAGGAACTTAGTAATGTCCACCCGACTTTCCATGTGTCAAACCCCCGAAAGTGCCTGGCTAAGCACGATTTAATTGTACCTCTCGATGACCTCCAAATAAACGAAACACTACACTTCGTGGAGAAGCCTGTCGAAATCATGGACCGCCAAACCAAGCAGCTCAGACGCTCGCGCATTCCTATTGTAAAAGTCCGATGGGAAGGCAAACGAGGCGCAGAGTTCACTTGGGAACTTGAAAGTGACATGAGGGCGAAGTACCCGCAGTTGTTTGTTACGGCTTCGGCCTAATTTCAGGACGAAATTCCCTCAACTAGGGGAGGCTGTAACACCCCGTGTTTCGGAAGTCAAAGTCAAAGTCAAGATTGAAGTCAAAGGAAGAAAAGATTGCTAATTGCGATCTATCTCTCCTTGCTCAATTCCTGTATTGACTTCTTTGACTCGTAGATTAGTCTATTTTATTTTAGCTTTAGTTGTATTATGTGGAGTATCTATTAATAATCGCATGGTAATCGCTATCTATCGCTTGAATTATCGCTTCATCGATATCTTAATCGCACTCGCAACTCGAATTTCGCATTTTGGTTACTGTTATATGTGTGTGTGTGCGCTTTATGTGTTACTTGTGCATGTCTAATTTTGTGACAACTGGCACGAAACCGGTAATTTCCGGACACTTTAATTATTATTTAATGACTGCAATTATGTGCTTTAATGTCAACATTTTCTAATTTCATACAATACAAGTGAATTCATGCACGTTTTGTACTACAAGAATTTCATAATACATTAATGAACTGCGTTGCGTCAGAAATACTAGTAAACTCACCGGTAAGACACAATATGCCAACAACTCTGCAGAAAGCAGTCAGGCAATGAAATTGGAGCCTAGGTGTAGGTCCAACAACAAGAATACATTAGAACCCAAGAGTATATACAAGGGTTTATATATATATACCTTACGGAAGCTAAAATACGCACTAAAAAGAACCCGAAATGCTCTTTAAGTGCAGAATTTTAATAAATTCAGCTCAAAACAGCTTTTTAACACCAAAATATTATGCAGAATTTACGTTTTATCATCCAGAATATTTCCCTAAGTATCGGGAATCAAAAGGGTTACAAAAGGATACTTAAAAGACACTAAAAGGTGCAATTTAGCACTTTAACGAACCGGTATCTAACCGAACAACCGGACTTTACCCGAAACATCAAAATATTATTAGAGGCATTACTTTAACATTACCAAGCTAGTAATGGTCCCCAAATATCATAACACATCATATAAATACCTAGTAACTAAGTACTTAACTAAACACTTGAAATCTAACCTAGAAATCTAATTTAGTTACAACCTAAGCCTACTACCCCCCCCCCACCTAGTGGACGGTCCATACAAGGGACCCCACTTGTGATTTTGTTCAAATATTTTAAGTGATTGTGTTGGCACTTTAGAAACACTAAACCCATGAGATAAAACCATGAATTGGTTATAAGTATGGCACACTAAGTCTTAAGCTTCATTCTCTTTCATCACAAACACTCCAAAACTCCCTTCTTCTCCTCCCCTTGGCTACGGCCTCAACTACACCCCCCCCCCATTTTCAATCCACATCAATCCATTCTAAGGTGATATTAAGGTGTAAGGAGGTCACTAACGAAGCTCGGTGCAAGCGGATCTTGAAGGACCTTCTCCATTTGCTTTTATCCACTTCATTTACCCTCTTGAACTCCCCTAGCCTTGTGCTAGTAGTAAGTGCTCTAAAACATCATCTTGATCTTGTATTTAGTGGTTAATAGATGATAGAATGATTAAATGATGAAAACTCTAATGAACATAAGCTAAGTCTTGAACATGAAGTGATAAATGGTGGATAAAGAAAAGATATATGGGTAAATCATGTGAATCTTGTGTAGTTATGATTATTTGATGATGTTTGTTAGTAGAAGTAGGATGGATCATCATCTAGACATACTAGTTCATGTTTAAGAACATGAACTAGCAAGATGTAAATGCTAGAAATATGAAGGATGATGAAACCATCCCCCCCCCCCCCAATGAACTTGGAATTTGAATAAATGTAATTTTTCTTCGAAAATAAGGTTACACACTTGTAGATCTAAAGATCTACAAGTGGTTTTTCAAAAGAACCAAGTTAAAAATACAAGTTTCACTTAATCTTGGTTCTTAAACAAATAAACCTTATTTTTGGTGGTTAATAAAGTAAAGATACACATGTGTAACAAGAAAAAATACAAGAAGTAGTATTTTTAGAAAATATGGTCACAAGTTGTAAAGAACTAAATTCTTTAAAAATGAAGCTTTTAAAGAAACAAACACACTTTAAAGAGTAACAAGAGATACTAAATACCCTAGTAAGTTACTACACATTTTTTATAAATCTTCAAGTTCATGAAATAGAAAAATTAGTGTATATTGTTGATGATTGTTGTTGATGATTTAAAAGAAAATAAACACATGTTTGAAAACATGGGAAACCTCCATTTTTAGGGGAAACTCTGCCAAAATTTTTATAAATTTTGACACTCAGAAAAATATATAAGTTTTGAGAAACTTATTCCCTAAAAATGTATACCAAGGTATTTACCAAGGTTTCCCTAATTTTTTAGTTAAGAAACAATGATTTCGTCAAGGTTAAAAATTGACATTAAGTATGTATGTTTTTGAGAAAAATATATTTTTTATTTTATCACCAAACTTTGTGCTAAGTGTATGTAGTATGTATTATACGTGCTAGTGTATTAGAACTTGAAAATACACTAAATACCCTTGAGAAGTAAAAACACAAAAATACACATACAACATACTTAGACAAATACAAGAAAATATATTTGTGAAAATATATTACTTGAAAGAATAAATAACTTGGACAAGTTATGGACATAAAATGAAGTTTTGAACAAAGATACATAATTCGGGTGCAAAGTGCAAAATACAAGATACTTATATTAATTTTTGAGAAAATAATATAAGTAAGATGCATAGTTAAAAATATAAAATATTTTTAACACAACAATATATATACAAAAGATAGTGACTTGTGCTTGTACGATACAAGTCTAGTGACTAACGATAATAAAACACGTTTAGGTCACGACGCATCATAAACAAATCCGGTGAAGTTACGACGCAAGGAACGCAAAGTTGTGAGTTCATGCTCCCCCTTTTCTTTAACTGTTTTTGTTTTACACTTCGGGGGTGAAATACATGTTACAAATTTTACAATGTTTACATGTGTTATGATGGGTACAAAACATTCAAGTGAAACATTCTAGACCATGTCTCGAATAGGGTACCATAAGCACCATTAATCAACGTATACATTCAGACCGCGGAACAAAAGGTTAGATCTAATGGGTTTCAGGCAACCCCACTCTTGGCCTACTTCTACCAATGAGTGCTTCTGTGTCTCAGTCAAAGTTGACAAAAATGCCTAGGTTTGGTGACTTCCTATGTCGTGACATATGTTAGTGGCCTTGCAAACCACTAGCAAACTCACACATTCAAACAGTCATAGTACTCCATTACAGATGTGTTTTTACAAGTTACTTTCAAACATTCATACGTTCTACAGGTTCATACTATGTTTTCATTCAAGTATTTAAACATTCAAAACAATCACTGCATGAATTCACACCAACATTATGTTGACGTTTTTCCAAAACTCACATGTATTTCAGGTAACTAGAAGTGGATGTGCGCGCGGTCTACTCATGCTTGTGGATGTCGTCTATGTTTATGTTTAAATAAAGTTGTAAACTTTTAAGACAATGGTTCATGCTATCTCGCGATGTAAATGCTAAACTTATGTTTTCAAATTATGAAATGTTTGGTATTTGAAGTTATTTTTATGAGCATGTACTATGTTTACCTTTCGTATGCAATGAAAACCATTCATGATCACACCTCGTGCTTCCGCCGCAGAAAGGGGTGTGACAGATTGGTATCAGAGCTGCGATTGTAGTGAACCAGGATTCCTTCTCGAGTCTAGTCTACAATCTCTAGGATCCTTCACGAAAACAATTTTTCAAAGAGTTTTCATTGCATAAAACTTCCCGCGACATCCACTACCTGAAACTGTTTACATGAGTCAGAAAGAGGCACTACGAGACTTAGGGTGCACAGGAGTAGCACTTGTCTTTAACTGAGACATTACTTGCAATTATGTGTGATAATTAGCATATACATGTACTAGAAGTAGAATACCACTAGTATACATGACTTCACCTGAAAACAATAGCCTATCTGGAGGAAGAAATACGAGGACGAAACGAACTGTGCGGACTGCGCAAGGAGTTACGTAATTATGGATGCATACATAAT
The DNA here is from genome assembly GCF_002127325.2 of Helianthus annuus. Taxonomy (NCBI): domain Eukaryota; kingdom Viridiplantae; phylum Streptophyta; class Magnoliopsida; order Asterales; family Asteraceae; genus Helianthus; species Helianthus annuus. The sequence continues at coordinate 124,682,548 of NC_035440.2, read as the reverse complement.
TATGGAATTCAGTGCATAGAAACCACAGCAAGTCTCGTCGCGTATAGATTCCCCTAGTGAAAAATAAAGGTCAGACGTGAATACCCCTTTCAGCCTACTAAATACTCTGCTAGAGTAATAATTGTTTGATGTCATTTATGTGGTATATGCCTGCGTATATATATATATATATACTACTATTATGACGATATCAAACAAATATCTAACCCTGTTGTGTTATGTTCTGTCAGAACATGGCACCCAGGAAAGCTGTGAACGCTCGTGATCAACCTCCTCCCCCACTACCAAGAAATGCTGAAGAGTTGAACGCCCTACTGGAAGAAAGGATCTCTGCGGCTATCGCCCAGTACGAGGTGAACCGTACTCAAGACAGTGGAGGACCAAGCAATGCTAGGCGCAACGGGAATGGAGATTCGTCTGGAGGAAATGCAGCCCAAGGTAACCTTAGGACAATTTGCTAAGCATGGAGAAATTTATGAACGGTCCTTGTTTCATTATTTCTTCGATTGCTCATATGTGAGTTGGTTGGGTCAATTACAGGTTGCACCTTCAAGCAGTTCCTCGACTACAAACCACTGAACTACGATGGCACTGGAGGAGCAGTAGCGTTTGTGCGTTGGACGGAAAAGACTGAAGCCACTATCCGCATGAGCAAGTGTACCGCGGATCAACAAGTCATTTTTGCTACTGGGCTGTTTGTCGATGAAGCACTGACATGGTGGGATTTGAAAGTTCAAACGTTGGGTGATGATGCCGCGTATGGCATGACTTGGGATGAACTGAAAGAGAAGATAAGAGAGAAGTACTGCTCTCGTGCCGAACTCCAAAGGTTGGAGACGGAGTTCTGGCACTTGACTATGGTAGGTGCTGACATCACTGGGTATACTCGAAGGTTCCATGATTTGTCTAGGGTGATTCCCTACATGGTGACTCCGGAATTCAAGCGCGTTGAACGCTACATTTGGGGACTGGCCCCAGAGTTTCACGGCATGGTAACTTCGGCCAAACCTCAAACAATCACCGAGGCTGTAACTCTGGCTGTCAGCCTTACTGAAGATTGTGTTCGTATGAAGAAGTTGTCACTGAACCCCACTGAAAAGACCGAAATGCATACTGAGTCATCTGATGACAAAAAGAGAAAGCATCCCAATCTGAACCAAGCAACCCGCAGCAACAACAAGGGTTCGAACAACAAGAAGCGAAATACTAATCCACCTATGGAGGCAAAAACCTTCGCGGCTACAAACGACACTGTAACTAAGAAGTATCAGGGCACTCTGCCCAAATGCAACCGCTATGACTTTCACCACGTGGGAAATTGCCGCATTGGAAAATGCGAGAAGTGCGGGAAGCCAGGCCACCGTACCGAAGATTACTGGGGAAAAGGTATTGGTAATGCAAAACAATGGTGGTAATGGTAATAGAAACCATGGTAGGAATGGTATGGTAACCGAAATGGTAATAGGGCTGGGCGAAACCAAGGATGCTTCAATTGTGGAAGCAATGATCATTTCATGAAGGACTGCCCGAAGAAAAACAACGCTCAGGCTCGAGCATTTGTGATTGGAGCAAGGGACGCACGCGAGGACCCTAACGTGGTCACCGGTACGTTTCTCGTTAATAATCATTTTGCATCCATATTATTTGACACTGGTGCTGACTATAGCTTCATATCTGTGGAATTCAAACGCATGCTTGGAATAGAATCTAGTAGATTAGATATGCCTTATTCTATAGAGCTAGCCAATGGTCAACTTGTCGAATCGGGCGAAATTGTTAGAGGATGCACACTAGAACTTGGTGAACGAAGATTCAACATCGATCTCTTACCTATTCAATTGGGTATCTTCGATGTAGTGGTCGGAATGGATTGGTTGTCCAAGAACAATGTGACACCCCAGGAAAACCGGGAAAACCTTACAACTTGACTAGCTTCCTCAGTGAGTGCCGTCAAATTTCGGGACGAAATTTCTTTCAACTTGGGGATGATGTGACAACTCGAAATTTAGAACCTTTCGTTGTAACTTGCTTGTACATTATGTGACTAGCTGTCCGGTTAAACTTAATGATAACGTGAACCTTTTTAGGTGATAAGTGCTTTGTTATGTGTGCATTGTATATATTTGTGTACGTGTTATACGTGAACCGAGAACCCGACACGAAATAACAAAGAACCCGACTCGAGACCATGAGGTCTCGAGTGAACTTGGGCCGAGAACCTTTGGCCGGTTGGGCCTTTGGGCCGTGAACCCCACTCGAAACCCACTAAGGGTGCACACTCTTGGAACTTGACTATATATACCATACCTTAGTTATTTGTTACCATTTTGTTGAACATTACACACACACACTCTCCTACTTTTCTCTCTAAGCCTTAAGAACACAAACACATTTCCAAGACTCTCGGATCCACTCGGTTGACACAAGAAACTCTCGGATTTGGACTTCGGATCGGCACACACACACACATCACCAACCGGTTAGTGTCCTTGATGTTTTGTTGAATGTTAGTGTGTTCATGTTATGTTTGTATGAGATTATGTGACAATATGTTAAGTTGTTGAGTTATACATAGAAATCGGTTCATGAATGTTCTTGTTATGTGTTGAAATTTGCATAAATGCTTGATGTTAAAAATGGGTTCATTGTATGTTAAAAAGGTGAATAATGATATTGGTTACACTTGGGTTTGGATCCGAAAAATGGGTGTTTAAACTAAACAAATCGGCTAAGGAGTATGTTTGTCATGTTAGAATGCATGCTAGTAAATCATGTCTTGATGATTGTTCATAGTTGTGGTTGATATAAGTGATTAATATGTTATGAACTTGATGAACATATGTTTAAATATGTGAAGAACACTTTGAATGATAGTTGAAGATTGAAAACCCTTGTGATTTTGATCCATCTTTGACTAATAGCCTGATTAGGAAATATGTTAGTGAGATTCTATTGGTTATTTCCGGATTTGGGCCTGATTATATTGTACCACTAATCTGACTACACCTGCATCAACACGTGAACTTGAAAACGACAGCTTACCGACTCGCAATCACCCGTTGCGACTCGCAACCACAGCGTGATGACTCGAGACCACGCGGTTGCGACTCGCAACCATCCATGATCAACACACAGCATGACTCGAGACCATGCTTGCGAGTCCGGTTGCGACTCGAGACCACACTATTGGGCCTAAGTTAGTGGGCCGGACTTATGATTTTCTGTGCTACTGTTAACGTGTTATTTGGGCCTGTTATCACGAGCCCAACTGTTTGGGCCTCACACTTAAGACTTTGGATTATGTCTGACTGTTAACTGAGAACTGTTACTGTTAAACATGTTTGCCATACGTGTTGAACATTTGTGCACTACTTGGTTTGAATCTGATTATACGTAATAACCGTGTTAGGACGTTATTGACTACTTGCGACTTGATTGACTTTCTGTGTTTGACTGCCGAGCAAACCAAGGTGAGTTCACACCCTCTACAAAGCATGGGATTCCCTGGGTTGGGAACGGGGTTAAGGAACGTGGATTCCTCGTCCTCCTTGGGTAGGACGTCAGTGGTTCAGGAATGTGATTCCTCGTCCGGATGGACGGATAAACGTACTAGACTAAAACTCTATCACGAAGTCCCTCCTTTTTGTATCGACTAATCGCCGGGCCAATGGCGAGCGGGTCATTAGTTAGATAGCGCTATTTAGGTCTGACAAGCCTCACACCGTGCCGCAGAGGGCGGGCGTGAACTAATGGATCTGGGGCACGTCAATGATGATAGACATTGATGTTTTTCAGGGCACATAAACATGACTACAGTCAGCAATCGATACGGTAACGAGTCTAGTATACACATGGGGTAGCCCCCACGGCTGGAGAGCCAGATGATGTACATGGGGTAGCCCCCACGGCCGAAAAGCCTGATAACTACATGGGGTAGCCCCCACGGCCGGAGTGCCGGAGTAACTGGGAACGAACATGTCACGTTTTTAAACTATGGGGTAACCCCCACGGCAGGATGCCAGATAAAGTAAACTGTTTTCGAAACAACTAAAACGAACGCCCACCCGTGAACTCACTCAACTAGTTGTTGACTCGTTACTACATGCTTTGCAGGACCATAGGTACTCAGTGGGAGCTTGCATGGAGGAGGATCGTTGTGGAACAGGGATTACTACAAGTCTATGTTAAACTTGAAACTTTTGGAACTTATGTTATAACTTTAAACTTATGCTTCCGCTTGCAACTTAAACTTATTTGTTTTGGAACACCAATCGTATTGGTTAAACTTTTATAACTACTTATATGCTTGTTCAGTATGATTGGTGGCTGGATCCTGGTCAGTCACGCCTCCAAGCGGTAGTACTCCGCAGGTGGGATTTTGGGGGTGTGACAGATTGGTATCAGAGCCATTGGTTATAGTGAACTTGGTTTTAATAAAGGGGAAACGTTTTTGTTAAAACCAGACTATAACCGGAACAGTGCTCAACGGTCCACAACGACACTTCGCTCCTCATGCAAGGCTCGACGTTCTAGGTAATATGATGTATGTATATTGCCTACTTGTTAGTTACGTAGTACATTGCTCATGGTATGCTTGATTAGTATAACTACTGTTGTTTGAACACGTGCGTGCTTACTCTGTCCTACTATCGTACTTTCGCGAACCTCTCTCACACGTATTACTCTTGTTATGAAGAACCATGTCTGGACGCGTTAACATGACACAAGCCCAGTTGACGGCTTTGATCAACGAACGAGTTGCCGCAGCGCTTGCAGCTGCACACGCAGGAGGTATATCCTGCAGTCCGAAATTGTTCTAGGATCATTTGGATCCTACTCTCGTGAACCAACCTTTGTGTTAAACTCTGTCTTTCTTTCACCTACCTTAGGTCAGTATGCTCAAGCACCGGTGTGCACTTTTAAGACCTTTATGGACTGTCGACCCACTACTTTTAGCGGCACTGAAGGAGCAGTAGGTCTCCTACACTGGTTTGAGAAACTGGAGTCTGTGTTCGAAATGTGTGAATGCCCTGAAGCGCGCAGGGTGAAGTATGCTACTGGTACTCTCGAGGGTTTGGCCCTCACGTGGTGGAATGCTCAAGTGCAGATGCTAGGGTTGGTTGCTGCCAACGCCACCCCATGGGAAAACTTCAAGGAAATGATCAGGGAGGAATACTGCAGTCGTGACGACATTCACAAACTGGAAGATGAGTTCTACAATCTTAAGATGTCGGGATCGGAGATTGAGGCATACACTAAGAGATCGCATGAGCTTGCCTTGTTGTGTCCTACTATGGTGGATCCTCCGTATAAGCGAATTGAACTCTATCTCAAGGGCTTGGTGCCAGAGATCCAAAGTCATGTGACTTCAGCGAGGTTGACTACTATCCAGCAGGTTGTACAGTTGGCTCACCGTCTCACTGACCAAGCGGTGGAGCAGAACAAGTTACCAAAGCGTATAGGTGCTGCAACTACTTCTGGTGCTTCTAGTGGGGATAAACGGAAATGGGATGGAACTTCAAGCAGGGGTTCAACTTCGGTGCAAACTCAGTCTCAGCAGAGAAAGACGGATGATCACAAGAGCCCCAGTCAGCAATCGTCTGGAGGTCAAAGTCATGGTGGATACAAGGGGAATCACCCCAAGTGCAATCGTTGCAACCTACACCACAGTGGGCCATGCACCAGGGGCAACTGTCATCGGTGCAACAAGCCGGGTCATGTTGCAAAGGATTGCAGAAGCGCATACCCCGTCAATCAGAATCGTCAGCAACCTCAGCAGAACCAGCGACAGCAGCAGGGTAACAACAAAGGGTGCTTTCAGTGTGGAGCTGAAGGCCACTTCAAGAAGGATTGTCCCCAACTAAATCAGAACAACAACAACAACCAGGGGAATGGTAACAATGGGAACAACAACAATGGTGCTAGGGGACGTGTGTTCGTGATTGGTCAAGGTGAAGCAAGGAATGATCCCAACGTGGTGACGGGTAAGTTCCTTCTCGACGACTTTTATGTTACAGTCTTATTTGATTCGGGTGCCGATACTAGCTATGTGTCACTAGAAGTTAGTAAGATGCTTAAGCGTATTCCTACACCCCTGAGCGACAAGCACACTGTAGAGCTAGCTAATGGTAAGAGCTTGGAAGCTTCACACGTAGTCAAAGGTTGTCAGCTTATTCTCGCTAACCAGACCTTCTCTATCGATCTTATTCCTATTGTCTTGGGTAGTTTCGACGTTGTCATTGGGATGGATTGGTTGTCCCAACACCGAGCAGAGATTCTTTGCAACGAGAAGATCGTTCGTATTCCTGGTTTAGGGGGTGAACCTCTCATGATTCGTGGCGACAAGAGAAGTGCTGTTGAGAACATCATCTCTCTTCTTAAGGCCCAGAAATGCTTACGAAAGGGCCACACTGCGATTTTGGCTCTAGTTACTGATACCACAGAGAAAGGAGAAGAAGCTAGAAGATTTTCCCGTTGTACGCGACTATCCTGAGGTATTCCCTGAGGAATTACCTGGTCTTCCGCCCCATCGCCAAGTCGAGTTTCAGATTGATCTAGCTCCTGGAGCCGCGCCTGTAGCCCGTGCACCTTATCGTTTAGCGCCATCAGAGTTGGAAGAACTCTCCACGCAACTACAAGAACTCTTGGATAAGGGTTTTATTCGTCCTAGCTCATCGCCTTGGGGAGCTCCAGTACTTTTTGTGAAGAAAAAGGACGGTACCTTCAGAATGTGTATCGACTATCGCGAACTCAACAAGGTGACTGTGAAGAATCGTTATCCTCTACCACGTATTGACGACTTGTTCGACCAGTTGCAGGGGTCGAGCTACTACTCAAAGATCGATCTGAGATCGGGATATCACCAGCTGAGAGTTCGGGAAGAGGATGTCTCTAAGACGGCCTTTAGGACTCGATATGGGCACTATGAGTTTCTGGTCATGCCGTTTGGGCTGACGAACGCACCGGCAGTTTTTATGGATTTGATGAATCGAGTGTGCAAACCGTATCTGGACAAGTTTGTTATAGTCTTTATCGACGACATCCTGATCTATTCTAAGAGCAAAGAGGAACACGAACAACATCTACGACTTATTCTGGAACTCCTTCGGAAGGAACAGCTTTACGCGAAATTCTCGAAATGCGACTTCTGGCTTCGAGAGGTCCATTTCCTAGGGCATGTGGTGAACAAGGATGGGATTCACGTTGATCCATCCAAAGTGGACTCTATTAAGAACTGGCCTGCGCCTCGCACACCAAAGGAAATTCGCCAATTCTTGGGATTGGCAGGTTACTACAGGAGATTCATTAAGGATTTTTCTAAGATCGCGCAGCCTCTCACTTTGTTAACGCAGAAAGGCGTTGTTTATCGTTGGGGAAATGCACAAGAGTTAGCTTTTCAGCATCTAAAGGATAGACTCTGTAGTGCACCTATCCTTTCACTGCCAGAGGGCACAGAAGATTTTGTGGTTTACTGTGATGCATCAATTCAAGGTCTTGGTTGTGTATTGATGCAACGAGATAAAGTCATAGCTTACGCCTCACGACAACTTAAAGTTCACGAGAAGAACTACACGACACATGATTTAGAGCTGGGAGCTGTTGTTTTCGCACTTAAACTATGGCGGCATTACCTGTACGGAACCAAGTGCGCCATCTACACCGACCACAGAAGTTTAGAACACATATTCAAGCAGAAGGAACTGAATATGCGGCAGCGACGATGGGTCGAGCTGCTGAATGATTACGAGTGCTCTATCAGGTATCACCCGGGCAAGGCCAATGTTGTGGCGGACGCCCTGAGTCGAAAGAACACTACTCCTAAGCGTGTAAGAGCTTTACAACTCACGATCCATTCTAGTCTACCTTCGCAAATACGAGCTGCTCAGATAGAAGCACTGAAACCAGAAAACGTTAGAGCAGAAGCTCTACGCGGGTCAAGGCAACGCTTAGAACAGAAGGAAGACGGTGCTTATTATGTAACAGGACGCATTTGGGTCCCACTCTATGGCGACTTACGAGAACTTGTGATGGATGAAGCGCACAAATCTCGCTACTCGGTACACCCTGGTTCGGACAAGATGTACCACGATATTAAAACCACGTATTGGTGGCCTAGCATGAAGGCCCACGTAGCAACTTACGTCAGCAAGTGTTTGACTTGTGCGCGAGTCAAGACAGAATATCAGAAACCTTCAGGCTTACTTCAGCAACCAGAGATACCACAATGGAAATGGGAGCAAATTTCCATGGATTTCGTTACTGGCTTACCTAGATCACAGCGCGGAAACGATACTATATGGGTGATCGTGGATCGACTCACGAAATCTGCACACTTTTTGGCAATCAAGGAAACGGATAAGTTCTCCACTCTGGCGGAAATATACCTCAAGAAAGTTGTTTCGAGGCACGGGGTGCCCACTTCTATCATCTCTGATCGAGATGCACGTTTTACTTCGGAACTGTGGCAGGCAATGCACAAGTCTTTTGGCTCACGTTTAGATATGAGCACAGCGTATCACCCACAGACGGACGGGCAGTCTGAACGAACTATTCAGACCTTAGAAGACATGCTTCGCGCTTGTGTAATCGACTTTGGCAACAGCTGGGAAAGGCATCTGCCACTCGTAGAATTTTCGTATAATAACAGCTACCACACCAGCATTAAAGCTGCTCCGTTTGAGGCATTGTACGGACGTAAATGCCGGTCACCCCTCTGTTGGGCAGAGGTGGGGGATAGTCAGATCACTGGTCCAGAACATGTGGTAGACACTACTGAGCGGATTGCGCAAATACGACAACGCATGGCGGCCGCTCGTGACCGTCAAAAGGCATACGCCGATAAGGGCAGGAAACCACTTGAGCTCCAGGTTGGGGAGCGGGTTTTACTCAAAGTTTCACCCTGGAAGGGTGTGGTTCGTTTTGGTAAACGAGGAAAACTCAACCCACGGTACGTTGGACCTTTCGAAATTCTTGAGAAAATAGGCAAGGTGGCCTACAGACTGAAATTACCAGCAGAACTCGGGGCAGTTCACAACGTTTTCCATGTGTCGAATCTGAAGAAGTGTCTGTCAGATGAGACGCACGTAGTTCCTCTGAAGGAACTTACGATCGACGAACAGTTGAAATTCGTCGAAGAACCTGTCAAGATCACGGACCGGGATGTTAAGGTCCTCAAGAGCACTAGAATACCTCTTGTTCGAGTTCGTTGGAACTCACGTCGCGGCCCAGAGTTTACCTGGGAGCGCGAAGATCGGATGAAACAAAAGTATCCCCAACTGTTTGAGAACAGTACAAACGCTACTGAGGCTGAAGCTACGGAATTTCGGGACGAAATTCCAGATCAACGGGGGGGTGGATGTGACACCCCAGGAAAACCGGGAAAACCTTACAACTTGACTAGCTTCCTCAGTGAGTGCCGTCAAATTTCGGGACGAAATTTCTTTCAACTTGGGGATGATGTGACAACTCGAAATTTAGAACCTTTCGTTGTAACTTGCTTGTACATTATGTGACTAGCTGTCCGGTTAAACTTAATGATAACGTGAACCTTTTTAGGTGATAAGTGCTTTGTTATGTGTGCATTGTATATATTTGTGTACGTGTTATACGTGAACCGAGAACCCGACACGAAATAACAAAGAACCCGACTCGAGACCATGAGGTCTCGAGTGAACTTGGGCCGAGAACCTTTGGCCGGTTGGGCCTTTGGGCCGTGAACCCCACTCGAAACCCACTAAGGGTGCACACTCTTGGAACTTGACTATATATACCATACCTTAGTTATTTGTTACCATTTTGTTGAACATTACACACACACACTCTCCTACTTTTCTCTCTAAGCCTTAAGAACACAAACACATTTCCAAGACTCTCGGATCCACTCGGTTGACACAAGAAACTCTCGGATTTGGACTTCGGATCGGCACACACACACACATCACCAACCGGTTAGTGTCCTTGATGTTTTGTTGAATGTTAGTGTGTTCATGTTATGTTTGTATGAGATTATGTGACAATATGTTAAGTTGTTGAGTTATACATAGAAATCGGTTCATGAATGTTCTTGTTATGTGTTGAAATTTGCATAAATGCTTGATGTTAAAAATGGGTTCATTGTATGTTAAAAAGGTGAATAATGATATTGGTTACACTTGGGTTTGGATCCGAAAAATGGGTGTTTAAACTAAACAAATCGGCTAAGGAGTATGTTTGTCATGTTAGAATGCATGCTAGTAAATCATGTCTTGATGATTGTTCATAGTTGTGGTTGATATAAGTGATTAATATGTTATGAACTTGATGAACATATGTTTAAATATGTGAAGAACACTTTGAATGATAGTTGAAGATTGAAAACCCTTGTGATTTTGATCCATCTTTGACTAATAGCCTGATTAGGAAATATGTTAGTGAGATTCTATTGGTTATTTCCGGATTTGGGCCTGATTATATTGTACCACTAATCTGACTACACCTGCATCAACACGTGAACTTGAAAACGACAGCTTACCGACTCGCAATCACCCGTTGCGACTCGCAACCACAGCGTGATGACTCGAGACCACGCGGTTGCGACTCGCAACCATCCATGATCAACACACAGCATGACTCGAGACCATGCTTGCGAGTCCGGTTGCGACTCGAGACCACACTATTGGGCCTAAGTTAGTGGGCCGGACTTATGATTTTCTGTGCTACTGTTAACGTGTTATTTGGGCCTGTTATCACGAGCCCAACTGTTTGGGCCTCACACTTAAGACTTTGGATTATGTCTGACTGTTAACTGAGAACTGTTACTGTTAAACATGTTTGCCATACGTGTTGAACATTTGTGCACTACTTGGTTTGAATCTGATTATACGTAATAACCGTGTTAGGACGTTATTGACTACTTGCGACTTGATTGACTTTCTGTGTTTGACTGCCGAGCAAACCAAGGTGAGTTCACACCCTCTACAAAGCATGGGATTCCCTGGGTTGGGAACGGGGTTAAGGAACGTGGATTCCTCGTCCTCCTTGGGTAGGACGTCAGTGGTTCAGGAATGTGATTCCTCGTCCGGATGGACGGATAAACGTACTAGACTAAAACTCTATCACGAAGTCCCTCCTTTTTTTATCGACTAATCGCCGGGCCAATGGCGAGCGGGTCATTAGTTAGATAGCGCTATTTAGGTCTGACAAGCCTCACACCGTGCCGCAGAGGGCGGGCGTGAACTAATGGATCTGGGGCACGTCAATGATGATAGACATTGATGTTTTTCAGGGCACATAAACATGACTACAGTCAGCAATCGATACGGTAACGAGTCTAGTATACACATGGGGTAGCCCCCACGGCTGGAGAGCCAGATGATGTACATGGGGTAGCCCCCACGGCCGAAAAGCCTGATAACTACATGGGGTAGCCCCCACGGCCGGAGTGCCGGAGTAACTGGGAACGAACATGTCACGTTTTTAAACTATGGGGTAACCCCCATGGCAGGATGCCAGATAAAGTAAACTGTTTTCGAAACAACTAAAACGAACGCCCACCCGTGAACTCACTCAACTAGTTGTTGACTCGTTACTACATGCTTTGCAGGACCATAGGTACTCAGTGGGAGCTTGCATGGAGGAGGATCGTTGTGGAACAGGGATTACTACAAGTCTATGTTAAACTTGAAACTTTTGGAACTTATGTTATAACTTTAAACTTATGCTTCCGCTTGCAACTTAAACTTATTTGTTTTGGAACACCAATCGTATTGGTTAAACTTTTATAACTACTTATATGCTTGTTCAGTATGATTGGTGGCTGGATCCTGGTCAGTCACGCCTCCAAGCGGTAGTACTCCGCAGGTGGGATTTTGGGGGTGTGACAAACAAAGCTGAAGTTATTTGTCATGAGAAAATCATTCGCATCCCTTTGGCGAATAATGAAACTCTCATCGTACATGGAGAAAAACGAGATGCGCCTCTGCGAATCATCAGTTGTATGAAGGCACAGAAGTGCTTAAGGAAAGGATGTGTCGCTTTCCTAGCACACGTTGTAGATAAGAAGGCCGTGGAGCCGAAAATCAAAGACATTCCTGTGGTGAAGGAATTCCCTGATGTTTTTCCCAAAGATCTGCCAGGATTACCTCTGCAACGACGAGTCGAATTCCATATAGACTTGGTTCCAGGAGCCGCTCCTGTAGCCAAGGCACCCTATCGGCTTGCACCATCCGAAATGCAAGAGTTATCTACACAACTCCAGGAGTTGTTGGATAAAGGATTCATAAGGCCAAGTTTCTCGCCTTGGGGAGCTCCCGTACTGTTCGTAAAGAAGAAGGATGGAACACTGCAGATGTGTATAGATTACAGAGAACTGAACAAGCTCACTATCAAGAATCGATATCCATTACCGAGGATTGATATCTTGTTCGATCAGCTGCAAGGATCGAGCTACTATTCCAAGATCGACCTTCGATCTGGATACCATCAGCTAAGAATACAGGAGGAAAGCGTACCAAAGACTGCATTCAGAACACGCTATGGGCATTACGAGTTCCTTGTGATGCCATTAGGACTGACGAACGCGCCAGCGGTATTTATGGATCAGATGAATCGCGTATGCAAACCATATCTCGATAAATTCGTGATTGTATTTATCGATGATATCCTGATTTACTCGCGAACCAAAGAAGAGCACGAGCAACATCTCAGAACCATGTTGGGCTGCTAAGGAAAGAGAAACTCTATGCAAAATTCTCAAAGTGCGAATTCTGGATTCACGAAGTTCAATTTCTTGGTCACGTCGTGAATGAGAAGGGCATTCACGTAGACCCATCCAAGGTTGAAGCCATAAAGAATTGGGAAGCCCCCAAAACCCCAACTGAAGTTCGTCAATTTTGGGCTTAGCAGGCTATTATCGACGGTTTATTGAGAATTTCTCAAAAATAGCTCAACCGCTAACGACCCTTACGCAGAAAGACAAAAAGTACGACTGGGGTGACAAGCAGGAAGAAGCCTTCCAACTACTCAAGAATAAGCTATGTGATGCACCGATACTATCCTTACCCGAAGGCACTGAAGACTTCGTGGTATACTGTGACACTTCACGACAAGGTTTGGGTTGCGTGCTTATGCAACGCCAAAAAGTCATCGCTTACGCTTCAAGACAATTGAAAGTGCATGAAAGGAACTACACCACACACGACTTGGAACTGGGTGCGGTGGTATTCGCCTTGAAGATCTGGCGACACTATCTGTATGGTACTCGATGTACAATCTTCACAGATCACAAAAGCCTGCAACACATACTTAATCAGAAGGAACTGAACATGCGCCAGCGGCGATGGGTCGGGCTGCTAAATGATTACGACTGTGAGATTAAGTACCATCCTGGAAAGGCGAACGTTGTAGCGGATGCTTTAAGTCGAAAAGAAAGGGTTAAGACCCTAAGGGTTCGAGCATTGGAGATGACTATTCGAACGAACCTCACTTCACTTATTCGTGACGCACAACAAGAAGCCCTTAAGGTGGAAAACCGCAAAGCTGAATACCTCCGGGGTGCATTGAAGTATATGGCGCCAAATGAAGAGGGAGCCTTATACTTTAAGAAGCGTATTTGGGTTCCGCTCTATGTTGGCCTACGAGAAGTAATCCTTGATGAAGTGCATAAATCGAAATACTCGATCCATCCAGGATCGGACAAGATGTATCAAGACTTGAAAGAATACTATTGGTGGCTGAGACTCAAGATCGACGTTGTTGTTTATGTTGGAAAATGCCTAACATGTGCCAAGGTTAAGGCAGAATATCAGAAACCGTCTGGCCTACTACAACAACGAGAGATACCCATGTGGAAGTGGGAACAAATCTCGATGGACTTCATAACAAAGTTACCCGGGACCCCGAGAGGGCACGATATGATATGGGTAATAGTTGATCGATTGACAAAATCTGCGCATTTCCTACCGATCCGAGAAAAAGACAGCACTGGGAAGCTTGCTGAGATATACTTGAAGGAAATTGTGACACTTCATGGAGTGCCTACCTCAATCATTTCAGACAGAGATGGACGCTTTGTCTCAAGAATCTGGCGATCCTTTCAGGAAGCTTTTGGATCTCAGTTAGATCTGAGCACGGCATTCCATCCACAAACAGACGGCCAGAGCGAACGAACCATACAAACATTAGAAGATATGCTTCGCGCATGCGTCATGGACCTAGGCGGCAGCTGGGATACTCACCTACCTTTGGTTGAGTTTTCCTACAACAACAGTTATCATACAAGCATAAAATCCACACCGTTCGAAGCTCTGTATGGCCGCAAATGCCGATCGCCCTTATGTTGGGCAGACGCTGGAGATAAGCGTATGGTTGGTCCTGAACTTGTACAAGAGACAACCGACAAGATTACGCAGATCCGAGAGCGCATTAAGGCGGCTCGAGTTCGACAAAAGAGCTACGCTGATCGAAGACGAAAGCCATTGGAATTCGAGGTGGGAGACAGGGTTTTGTTGAAATTCTCACCTTGGAAGGGTGTAGTCAGATTTGGAAAGCGTGGAAAGCTGAATCCACGATACATCGGACCATTCAAGATCTTAGAAAGAATTGGTACCGTGGCGTACAAGTTGGAATTACCGGAAGAACTTAATGGAGTACATGATACATTCCATGTATCCAACCTCAAGAAGAGTCCAACACAAGAAAACATGATCATCCCTGCGGATGAAGTGCATATTGACGACACCCTCCGATTTACAGAACAACCAATTGAGGTTACCGAATGGAAAGTTAACAAGACCAGAAGGAGTAGTGTCAAGCTTGTCAAAGTACGTTGGAACTCTAAGCACGGACCCGAGTACACGTGGGAACGTGAAGACCAGTTCAAAGAAAAGTATCCCCACCTGTTCAAGAAAACTCCTACGAGAGTTAGCTCAGCCTGAATTTCGGGACGAAATTCTTTTAACAGGGGGAGACTGTGACAACTGGCACGAAACCGGTAATTTCCGTACACTTTAATTATTATTTAATGACTGCAATTATGTGCTTTAATGTCAACATTTTCTAATTTCATACAATACAAGTGAATTCATGCACGTTTTGTACTACAAGAATTTCATAATACATTAATGAATTGCGTTATATCAGAAATACTAGTAAACTCACCGGTAAGACACAATATGCCAACAACTCTGCAGAAAGCAGTCAGGCAATGAAATTGGAGCCTAGGTGTAACACCTCGAAATTTTTGCGTCCAATAATGTTTTGACACGTGTCTTGAGTTTACACATGGTGTTAAATACTAAATAAAGGACTAAAGTTGACAAACACTGAAAGTATGTAAATTTGAGGGTTAAAAATGTCAACGAGGGATAATTATACTATATTGTAACCCTAAACGATGCTCGTACCTTCAAACGGATAAATCATGGATCGTACGGAACGAAATGCGGAAGAAAGTGAGGGATTTCAAACTACAGGGATTAATTGTGTCAACATGTTTAAGTTATACCTCTGAGTGACCCTTTAACATACCCGAGGCTTTGTAACAGTAAATTACGCTCACTAGAATATACGATATAAATTTCGCGAAGTTCTGTTTTAAAACGAGAAAGTTATGATCAATTTCGTATGCGAGGGGTTAGAAGCGTCAACAATGAAAGTTAAGGCTTTTTGGATAGTAATTAAACTAACCGGGGACTTAACGATGCGGGTAAACGTCGCGAGGCCTTTATTCGTAAATAAACGAGGCCCAAAACGCAAAGTTACCCCTTCGAAATTTACTTAGTTAAATCTAGTTCCTAAACCAATTCACTCAAATCGACTCTTGAATTTTACTTTTCTTGCAATTAGCTTAATTTAGTTAACTTAGAGAAACACCTCAAATAACACATATTCCACAAACTCCCTGTGTTCGATACCCACTTACCGCTATCTACTTAGTAGTAATTGGATTAAATTTGATTGTGACCACGACATCACATCAAATTTTGGCGCCGTTGCCGGGAAGTAGTGCGCAATGTGTGTTATCTTGTGTATTAGTTAAAAAATAAAATAAAAAATAAAATAAAAAAATTTTAAAAAAATCCCAAAAAGATTTTCTTTGATGTTCGTGATTTACACTTGGTAGTTGAGTGGTGTTGTGCAGGATGACAGTGCATTACACAGATTTCAGCTTCTCTACGTGTAGACTGTGCGGGGGTCCACGTCATCCGTGTATCGGTTGCCATGAGGTCCACTACAGGAGGGCACATGGAAAACCGGTGTCTTATGTTTCACAGCTTCCACCTCCATCATACGTTGATGATTATGAATCAGAAATGGAGGATGATTATTACTCGGATGGATATGATCGGGACGAGGATGTTTACTATGAGACAAGGACAGATAGTCTATGTTTTTGTTGTGGTCGCGATCACACTTATGATTATGATGTGTGCACGGTGTATTCAGAAAACCCAAAGTATTGGAATAAAAAAAATGATGGATGCGCGCCTCTTAAGACCGTATCAAGGATATCGACAATATCATCCCGAAGAGTATTCTGAGCCTGAAGGTGTTTATACTTATCAGACTGAGGAGGAGAAAGAGCTTGCTATATTGGAAGTGACTTTGTCCAAACTCGAGCAATATTTAGCAACACCCAACCTGCCCGATGAAGATCGAATCAGCTGTTTAGTTTCTAAGTGTCATAATTTAAAAATGGAGATAGAGATAGAACAACGCCTCTCACCATTACCTGATGATATTAGAGATTATTCTCACATGAAGGAGGAGGTTGTGGAGGATAACACCACACCAATGAGTCCTTTATCTGATGAAGAGTCACTGGTGGATCAGATGGTGTGTGCAGATGATGAGGCAGAACAGTCTGAAGAGATGAACATGTGTACCGAACCTCTTCCCTTATCAATCATTCAAAATAACAAGTGTGGGGAAGAGGGTTCGAGGAAGAAGATGAGAAGGGTGAAACCACAAGACATCAGGGTATACATCATGAAGTGGATTAGTGAAACCCGCAGGTGCAGTCTTAACATGCCAATTATACTGACAAATCTATGGAGATGGCATGTAAATTTCTGGGCATTCGTTGGAAATGTTTTGGGTAAGTGTGCATTGAGACCACCATAACAAATATCAGGTATGGTCTGGCTGAAGACCTTTAAACTTAGCGCTCTCGGGAGGCAACCCGAGGATGTAGAGTATTGTATTCGTGTTTTGTGTTTTGTGTTTTGTTTTGTTTTGTTTTGGTGTTGTGTTTGTGTTTTTGCAGGTTACTATGTTTCAATCCCCGCGGATGCAATGATTCAAGTGTGGGGATGTTTGGCAACATCCCCGTTGAGATATCAACGAATCCAAGAGATGTTTATGTTCCTGTCCGATTACTACAGCTGCATCATTACCAACACTACTGATTTACAGATCAGGTCGTGTCTTTTTCTCATTGTGTGCACCTTTGTATATATTCATGTTTTTGTTCATGGTTGGGCGGATGGGTGGTGTTTTGATGTGTTTAGTTTATGGGTTGTGAAGGATTGGTGGTGTTCCTAATAATTAGAATAAAAAAGAAATTAAAAAAATAAAAAGAAATTTGGGATTTGAGAGTATTAGCGAAAGCTAATGTTTTTGGTTAAAGCAATCTTTCCCTCAAAACCATACATTGGGACAATGTACCCCAAGTGTGGGGATGGGGGAATTTTTGAGAATTTTAAAATTTTTGTAAATCCAAGCGAAAAGTGTAAAAATTTGAAAACTTGATATTGTGCCATTTGACACACCGACACCCATTCCTAGTCTTTTCTTGGTGAGAATTGAGCCACATATGAGTGTTATTGATATTTCTTTGTTTGAGTGGCGGTGTGTGTAGTGTGTTAATAGAACTTGTGTGTGAATACTTGTTAAATCCTAGAGTTAGCATGCTTTTGGAAATGATAGGGGACTTTTAGGAAGCCTCGTCTAGATGTGTGAGAGTGCGGGATTGGTGGGTTGGACCTCATACTTTACATATATGAGCTTGGTATTGTGAGGGGTGGGGGTTTGGTCCTTAGAAAGCCATGTTTGAGCCTTAAACCATTCGGTTGTGACCCAAACCTACTTCTTACAAAACTTTACCTATTGAGACGACCCGGTTTAGGAATTTAGTTTGTGATTGTTGATATTCTTGTATATACTGTTGAGTTCTATATTAAAAAAAAAGAAAAAGAAAAAAAAGAAAAAGAAAAAAAAAATGAGAAAAGTGCAAATAGAAAGAGTTAGTTGCGATAGTAGTTGAAAATGTTGATGAAGTTGTGTATATAGTTGATGTTTGCTTTGTTTAGTAGTAGAAATAAAAACCGGGTCAAATCAATTAGCTCCTTCATGTGTATTCCACCATTCCCTACCTTTGCATTTAGCCCCGTTACAACCCGTAAGTCCCTTTGATTCATAAGCATGCTAGATATTTGTTAGGAGGAAACTTGATTCTTATACAAGCTTATTGTCGCACACACACACACACACGTATTGAGTGATTTAGCATAACATGCTAATTTATCTTGTCACCGAGAGTTCTTGTGAGGGGTGTGCCTTGTGGAATGATTGAAAGTTAGTAAAAGGACGGCACTTTAGCTTGGTTTACATGATTGATTGCTTGAGGGTTGAAAATAGTTTGTGAATAAGTTGCTTGGGACAAGCAACGGGTAAGTGTGGGGATGTGACGGGTGGTCTGTAGGACAACCCTTAAAAGGTCTAAATGTACGCACATTCCATGCTTTATTCAGTTAATTGCTTGAACTTGGTAACCACTCTATGTTTGATTATGCAGGTGCTAAAGTGCTTAAGATGCGGGACTTATGATGCTTGAATGGATGTGGGAAGATGGCATCGTTAAGAGGTGAAGAAATCAAGCTGTGGTGAAGAAATAAGAAGACAAGTACACTCAGCGCCGTAACCTACGGCTGAGGGCCGTAGGTTACAGCCCCAACCTTTGCATCAAAAGTTCTGTCGTAAAACAGGAGAGGCTTGCCGTAAAGAACCATTCAGAGCCGTAACCTACGGCCCCCAGCCATAGGTTACGGCGCCTTATGTTGACCTTGGAGTTGCTGACCGCCGTAACCTACGGCTAAGGGCCGTAGGTTACGGCACCGACTGATCCCATTGTGTAACTTATGCATTAAAATCACTTTTGATGAGGGTTTTTATGACCAATCATGCTAGTTTCGGTTACCACTTGTCTTGGGAACGAATTGGGAGCAACTTTTGGAGACTTGGGCTTGAAGAACACTTGTTTAGTCATTAGTTTTTGTGCTTTGATCTTTATGAACAATAGAACTTTTGTTATGATGTTGCTTCAAGCCATGAGTGGCTAAACACTTGATGATTGTCCTGGATTGAAGGTTTGGTTGAGACATTTCATGTTTGATTTTTCTAATTTCTAGAATAACAATCTTCATCTTTATGATTTGTTGTTATGATGTGTGATTGTTTGTTAGTAACTTGTTGATTCTTATGTTGAACTAATTAGAAACCATACGTTCTTGGTGCCGTTGGCAATCGAGATATCATGGGTATAGTTAGGTTTGGGAAAGGGTTGATTGATCATCGGGTAACAACCTCATGTTCTAGGAATCTGAGTACTTAGTTCCCTTTCATCACTGCAAGTAATCACACACGAGCTATGTTTATGTAGTTCTTTCTAGTGAAATGATAATATGAATGTCGAAACAAACCGAAAATCTAGGATGGTCATTTGTCTCTAATTTGCTTACAACTAAAACTTCTCCTTTGCAATTTACTTAGTTAAATCTAGTTCCTAAACCAATTCACTCAAATCAACTCTTGAATTTTACTTTTCTTGCAATTAGCTTAATTTAGTTAACTTAGAGAAACACCTCAAATAACACATATTCCACAAACTCCCTGTGTTCGATACCCACTTACCGCTATCTACTTAGTAGTAATTGAATTAAATTTGATTGTGACCACGACATCACGTCATTTGCCAAGGGATGCCTTTGAAGTGAGCCAAGCACCCTTATTTATAGCCTGCACAGAAGCCCGGACACGGCCCCGTGTCCATCCTTGTTCTCTTTCTTCATTAATTGCAATTTGTCTACATTAGCTCCACACGCCCCCGTGTTCACTGGGCACGGCCCCGTGTGCAGAAGCGTATCTGTACTATCAAGATTTGATAGATTTTGCGAATCTTAGCGTTGACCACGACCTGTGTTGAGCTGGGCACGCCCCCATGCTAGGAATAGAAGCTTCTATGACTTTGTCTTTTCTGTAGACACCTGGCCACGCCCCCATGTCCGCTGGGCACGGGGTCGTGGTCAGCCTTCTGTTCTCTTGTTTTTGCTTGGGAAGATGCTGTCGAGGGGTCGGGCATGCCACGTTTATTCCTTTTCTTTGTATTGATGTTAGATTTGGCTGCATATTTGTTCCTTTTGTTCATTTGAGCTCATTTGGTCCTGAAAATACAAAAGAAAGACAAAAGCACACTTTTTCCAACATTAGTACTAAAAAAGGGTTAGTTTTATGCCTCATTTGATATAATTTATATGGTGCATTTTACACACATCAGGCATGACAAAACAATCGCCTTGGTGCAAGACCCGTTTTTTTGGCCCAAGCTCAGTCGCGACGTGTCAAAAATTTTGAAACGGTGTCGTACGTGTCACGTCGCCAAAACGCATCATACGAACCAAGGTCTTTACACTCCGTTACCTACTCCCGAACGGCCATGGCAGGATGTTTGTATAGACTTCGTTTTGGGCTTGCCCCTGACACAACGAAAAAAGATTCAATCATGGTTGTTGTTGATCGTTTCTCTAAATTGGCCCATTTTTTACCATGTGTCAAGACGTACGATGCTTCACAAGTGGCGCGACTCTATTTCTATGAGGTCGTTCGTTTACATGGCGTCCCCAAAACAACTACATTAGATCGGGATGTGAAATTCATTAGTCACTTTTGGCGTACTTTATGGAAACGCTTGGGAGCGAAGCTACAATTTAGTAGCTCCCACCACCCCCAAACCGACGGACAAACCGAAGTTACTAATCGGAGTTTGGGAAACCTCCTTCGTAGTTTGGTGGGCGACAATTCAAAGAAATGGGACTTAGTTCTTCCTCAAGCAGAGTTCGCCTATAATCGGTCAAACCACAATGCCACGGGCCGCAGTCCCTTCTTTGTTGTTTACGGGCGCAACCCATTTACCCCTCTTGACTTGGTACCATTGCAAGATCTTAGCCCCTTTTGTGCCGATGGGGAGGAGCGGGCCAACCAAATTAAACTGTTACACGAGCAAGTCCGTGAACAAATAGTTAAACATAATCTGCAGTACCAATCCCGTGTTGATAAACACCGTCGCAAAGTGGTTCTCAATGAAGGAGATCTTGTGTGGATATTTTTGCGCCAGGAAGGTTTTCCACAAGGTCGTTTTGGTAAACTGCACCCGGGGGCTGATGGGTCATTCCGTGTTCTCAAACGAATCAACGATAATGCCTACAAGATTGACCTTCCCGGTCATTACAAAGTGTCTGCCACCTTCAATGTTGCTGATTTGTCTCCGTATGAACCAGGTGCTAATGATGACTCGCGGACGAGTCCTTTTTTAGAGGGGGAGGATGATACGGATCCGGACTCGCCCGAAGATGAGGATCAAGGACCCGACCCGGCAACCCGTGGCTAGGATCGGCGTCGGTTCTTTATCAACATCCAACCAACCATTTATGTTTTATTTATTTCTAGTCATTATCTTTTCCTTAGTTATCGTATCTCTGTTTCCAAGTTTATCTTTTAAAAACTCTATTTAAGAATTATAACCCTTGGTTGGATGTTAGGATATTTGTTTTGAATAAAGAAAAGTTTTCTTTTAGAACAAAATTGTTCTTTGTCGTTCCGGTTGGCCAAAGGCAGGTTATCACGCTAGAGTTCTAGCGTCCACTCGTATACGAATCCGTATCAGGTTTTGGTTGGGTTAGAAATAGATCGTCTTGTAAATACATTAGATGGGAGGAATGGTGTAAATACTCGTTGTATATGTTGTAATTGTTTGCACTTTGCCCGTGTGGGTCGGGGGTTTTGGTGTGTTTGACCTTTTACCCGTTTGAGTCGGAGGTTGGTTTTAATGAAGTTCTCTTTACAAAAAAAAAAAAAGTTATTTACATGTATGTAGTTGTGGTCGTTGAAGGCTTTATGGACAGCCTTTGTTTTCTCTTCGTCACTCTCACATTTCTCGCTTGAATGTGTCCATAATGACAGATTTCGCTTTCCTCCTCTTCCCGCCATGTCAAGTTCTTCTGTCTCTCTTTGGTGAAGCTTGAGATTTTCGACCGGGTAGGCGGAAGTCGCCGAACCTAAAAGTTTCTATAAAACTGAGGGTCGAAAACGTATATGCCCAAAAATTTGTATACGAAAACTACATACTCTCCATTACTAGGCGAAAAGTTCGGGGGGTCGGCCGCTCCCTCCCGCCTCTTAAAACATGCTTTTACTTTACATAGGCACGGATCCCCTCACACGTATAATTTTCTAGAGGGTATTGTATTATCACTTAAGTTATCCTTCATGGAAATTATTCATAACTTACGTATTTGGTTCTTGGCATTATTTGTTGTTGGATTTTCTTTTAGTTTTGTTATAAAGTTTATTTACTATTAAAATACAAAATAAAAATTAAAAAGTAGGTGAAACCCTAACTAGCCCATGTCTTCTTCACGTCTCCGTGGTATTAATATTTCCAAGTGCACACTCAAAATCATGGGTTAGTTAGGATTATTTAACATTATAATATCATAGATAAAAATTTAGTTTCATTCACACAATAAAATTAAATTTTTATTTACTTTGTATCTAAGATTAGATTCTTTTATACAATTTAACCGACATATCTCTTAAATTATTTAATTTTATATAAAGAGAGAGAGAGATGATAATTTCAAAATAATTTATTTAGATATCACTTTCTAAGAACACAACTTGATGTGGTTATGAATGAAAATATACCACATAAAAAGATATACCGGCATTAAAAAGTGTAGCTTTCCTCTTCTAGTAGTTGCTTTATTTTGACTAGTAAGTCAACTTTACATTGCTAAATAGTTTAGTTCTTTAGATGTAGAAAATAATTAAAATATAATATCCGTGTGGGCTCGATAAACGTTACACGATATCGAGTTTGAGCACATCTTAACTCAATCGACTTTAGAAGGGAGAACTTTTAAGAGCGTATTTTAAAATGTCAAATTTATTTTTACATACGATATCTTATTTTTACATTTGATTTAACTATGATATCAACAATAATGTTTTAGGGTTAAGCTATAAAAAGACAATAACGTTATATACACTTTATTCATATTAATTTTTTCCCGTTTAATGGTGAAAAGAGCCCCGAAACATGAATACAATGAGTGATCACAACAAGATAACTCATCATACGAATCACGACTTGTATTTTTTTAACGACAAACTAATATACTCTTAAAAACTCTTGTACCTGCATATTGGAGGATTTGAACTATTCACCTTTTAAATAGAGGGGAGAATCGAGAATGGGAGATACCTTACAATGTACCTTAGGAACAAAGCCCATACTATTTATTTTTTAAACTATAACTTAACATACATGAATTGGTTTTTCTAACTCTTTATCAAATATATAAACATTTAAGTTATAATATAATAAAGAGTATAGTACAGTTTCAGTCCCTTGGGTACCAAATCTCAGTTTTAGTCCTCATTTTCAAAAAATTCAGTCTTTGGGGTTTTCAATTGCTCACAATCAAGCCCTTATTGTAAGTCACCGTTAGTTGATTGTTTTAGACTTTAACGTTGACAAGGGTAAAGTTGTAAAATCACCTAAACTAATCTAGTGTCAACCATATCACTCCTCCATCTTCTCTTATAAGTTATCATTCAATCCCTCCTTCCCCCAAACACCTCCGACTCAAAATTCCAGGCTCCGATCACCTACAAGATACTTGCTTTCAAGTTCGATCAAGCACAGCACGTTGTCGTACGCCGTGATTTTGCAATCAAAGGAAGTAACAGGTACGACATTTCCTGAATTTCACTTAACAATCAAGTTTCAAGTTGATACAGCTCAATGAAGATGTTAATCTTTGAACTTGCTGGTTGTTCAGGGTGTGGGGAGTGCTACTATCGAAGTGGTGGTGAATAGGGGCCTTGTCAGAATCAGGATCAAGCTTGTGCGGTATTGAAGTGTGGGTTTTTTTAGGGAGACCAAAACCCCTTATTTATGATGCATACTTAGATACTACGTTTAACTGTGATAACGGGTTTTTAGTTTGGTCGTTTTTTGGGTTTTAGTTGTTAACGATCATGCTCAACCCATTATGAAATCATGTGATTAATATGTAACTTTTGAATGATTTGAAACTAGTAACTGCAGTTTTAATATTTAACTTTTGACTGCATTTAAACTAGTAAGTGAATGCATGTTCTGTTAGTGACTCTTGATTGATATTGTGAATGCAGGTTCTGTTAGTGATTCTTCATTGATATTGTGAATGCAGGTTTTGTTACTGATTCTTGATTGATATTGTAGTTATGCACAATAGGGATATTGTTGTAATGTAGGTGTTGTAGGTTTTGATTGTACAGGGCAACATGCATATTTTAGCCATGTTTGTGATAATCAAGGCCTTAACTTGATCAGGGAATTGTAGGATTTAGGATTGATCAGTGATTTGTAGGATTTAGGAGAGTTATGCATATTGTGACTTACTTATAAATAAAACAGGGATGAACATGTATTTGGTTTGCACAACAGGACTTATACTAAGGGATGTGATAATCAAGGCCTTAACTTGATTAGGGATTTGCATGATTTAGGAGAGTTATGCATATTCTGACTTTCTATAATGAACATGCATTAACACTAAGGATTATTTCTTTTGAATGAACATGTCAAAACAGAAGTTTAGATAACCTGTGTTGAATGGTTATTGTATGTTTTGGTTTAGTTTTAGATAGCCAGTTATGTTGGATGAACATGTCAAAACAGAAAAGTCAAACCCATTTGAACTTCAAATCTGGTTACATGTGTTGTTACGAGGTTTTGTAGTTGTTGTTAATACCTTCATGTTGCGGATTATATCAGCTTAATTGGTGCTTAGTTGCAAGATTAGGATTTGTTTTGAATATGGAGGGAATTATGTCATTTATACGTTCAGGGATTGTAATTGTAAGTAAAGTTATAAGGGTATTTTAGTCTTTTCACTGATTTACAAAATGTCAGTTAGTGGGAAGGGCTTGATTGTGAGCAATTGAAAATGTCAGGGACTAGAGTTTTGAATTTTTTGAAATGAGAACTGAACTTGAGATTGGGTGTAAACCCCAGTTACTCTATAATAAAGGACATGATAATAAACTTTTTATATTTATATATCAAATTAGTTATCTTAAAAAATATATTCTTATTTTAGGCGTGAGCAAAACAAATTAACTTAATCGAAACTGAATTAACCAATTAAACCGCACTCAAAAAGTCGTTTGTAGGGTTTTGTTTTTTATTTTTAAGCCAGATATTATGATTCGCTTTCGGTTTTACAACATTCCATCCCCAAGCCAAATCAAACCAAAAGTGGGAAACAAACGGAACTGATCATTACCATATCAGCCTATATTTATGGTCTGTTGAACTGCTTCCTCGATCGTTTTGTTATTTCATATCAATATGTTACACGTGTATGGTATGCATATATGTAAATTTTTGTCTTAAGTCTTGCAACATGTATATTGTTGATGTCTTAAAACATGTTATGTGTGTTATTTAACAACTATGACAACTTCCCACATTCATATCTAGGATTCTTTATTTCGGGTACCATAAATTACGTTTTTACTGTTGATTTATATCTGTGTAACCTTCAACACAATTTCACCTAATTTAGCCAAATATGAGTTTCTTGTTGTACGTGATTTAGATCCCAAAATAAGATGTTCTTATCGTAGTTATTGATTATGTTTGATATATGGTAAGGACTCCAAAAAAATCGAGGGATGTGGTGCCATCTTTTTGTCCATACCCTCACAGGCGTGCGCCTGGTTCTACAACCTTCCAGTAGGCAAGTTAAAGTCATGGACAGACTTAGAAGAAAAGTTTCTCGCGCATTTCAATCAGCAGAGACGCCGTGAGCGTGATACAACCGGCGTAAAAGCATTTGGCGAAGATATAACGAGGGTCCCGAGGAATTCATTACTCGGTTTAACAAATAATACTTGGAAATTGGAAACGTAAGTGATTTGATGCGTGTGCACTTCACTCATGTCGTGCTCTATGATAGTTTAATACGAACTATAACAGGAAAGATAGGATGTCCAAAGACTGGGACAAGGTGATGACAGCCGCTAAAATAGTGGCGTAGACGGAAAAAACATTGGTTGGTGGAAAGAACAACCAGTACTCAAGCTTGCGCCAGGAAATTGAAAAAACCTTGAAAAGTGGAAAGCTTACGCATCTGATCAAGAATGTGCTCAAGGATACTCATCAGATCCAGACGAGGGTCCTAACAAGAAAATTCGTTAGTTGGATACTCACATGGTCAATGGCAGACCAAAGAGAAGCATGAAGAATTATGGCAAGCGACCACAGAACGACTCGTGACGTGAACAATAGGTAATTTTTCCAATAGTACGAGGGGGCCACGTGTTCCGTCGTTATTACCGGAATCCTCGATCATTACTTCACGTTTTCAAGGTCACAGTAATACAACCTTTGATCTTTTGTTAATTTTTATCAAAATTATATAAAATTTCACTTAAAAACTTATATAGTTTACAACACGTTTTCTTTATTTATTTATTTATCGTCACCAAATTATAACTTTTATAGCTTAAGTGAACAAAATAAAGTTTACTCTGACCCCTTATATTACTTTAGTCAAAACAGTTTGTCCAATATCAGTTCTTTGGTTAATTGGTACAAATACCAATAACCTAGTGGTATGGTGTTTGTCCCTCACAAAAGTGGTGTGAGTTCGATCGTTGCAATTTTTAACATACAAAACCAACTTTCATTGAACTAAAACAAATTACAATACAATTGTAGTCCATCAAGGTGCTGACTGCAATTTGCACCCGGAACCTCTCTTTTGAAACCTGTTGGATGGGTCATTTGAAACCTTGCCGAGTAGTTCAAATACGTGTACCTATAATTCCGCCCCCAGAAGAACTGAATTCACACCTCACAAAGTGAAGCATGAAAGACGTACTATATCGCAACCCACCATTGTCAGTCAATATCCACCATTAAGGTTTCCCAAACACATGCCCCACACAATGTATTATAAGGGGAGGAGGGGCAGTGCGTTATAGCACCGTGATAAACAAACATAACGCGTTGAAATACCACGAACACCGCCCCCACGTCCATTATCACGAGTGATAGTTTTGACGCGTTGATATTATCACGCGTTGAACATTGATGAATGTATGTGTATGACTTGTACATTGTGTATTAATACTTGTACATTGGAATCCCATCACTAGTGATGACCACCGCCACTAAAGAATGCTTGTGAGTGATAGAATAGTGGTTGCTTACATGGCGGAACATGATTGGATGTTTGTGAGTGATGAAATTTCATCACTAGTGACCACCCCCACTCCCCTAAGTACTCCACCAAACTCACTCACACCAAAGTTACAAACCCATAAGCAGGGCCGTCTCCGAGAATGATAAAAAATTTGAGCCTCGGGCAAAACAAAAAAATTGGGCCCACTTATTATAATACAGTAAACTGCCATTTTGGTCCCTGTGGTTTGGGCACTTTTGCCATTTTAGTCCAAATCTCAAACTTTTTACATCTGGGTCCCTGTGGTTTCGCTTTTATTGCCATTTTAGTCCAAAATCCAAAAACCCTCTATTTTGACTGTTGAAAGCAGATTATTTTGTCCTTTAGTGCAGGGGCATTTTGGTCATTTTGATTTACTCTTCTAATAAATTAAAACAAAATTAATTATATATTATATATTATATATATAACTCTCTCTCTCTCTCACTAAAACACAGATAAACTCCAATCTTCTTCTCTGCAAACCACATACACCACACCCTCTGCCACTCTCCTTCTCCGATAACCACACACCCACACCCAAATCAGACCAGTAGCGGTGGCACGGTAACGAAATCAGGGGAGGAGAGAGAGAGAGAACCGGCAGAGCAGATGAAGGAGGTGGTGGTTCTCCGATAACCACACACCCACACCCAAATCAGACCTAGCACCAAGGAGGAACTACGGCGACGACATAGATCTCCGACAGTGGTGGAATGTTGTTTGAAGAGACAGATGAGCCTTCAACAACGGCGTCGTCTCCAAACACCCCTGAGAACACACAGATCTCCGCCTCAAGATTTTGAAGACGATGATGATGAATCCGGAATGAGACACACAGATCTCCGCCTCAAGAACACATGGTAAACCGATTAGGGTTTTTAAGGTGGGATAAGGCGACGGTGGTGGAAGATTAGGGCGAATTTATGAGGATAGCGGTAGGGTCTATAGTGTTTGCCCAGTCGTTTTTTGGGTGGAGGTGCTCCCCGGATTGAGTTGCAAGTTCATCGGAAAGCCATTTTGGTCACCGGATTGGTGTGGCAGTTGTGGAGGTGGAGGAGATGGTGTTGTGATGTAAGAGAGAGAGAGAGAGAGGGGCGGTGGTTGCAGGGGGTGCGAGAGGGTGGTGGCAGGTGGTGGTGCTTGGCGGCGAGAGGGGGTGGTGGTGCTTGGCGGCGATGAGGTGCAGAGGTTGAAGATGATGATGATCAGGAGGTTTTTATATTTGGGGGTTTTTTAATAAATGAATTGTTTTAATGAAAATTAAATGACCAAACTACCCCTTCAGATAAAGACAAAAAAGGGACATTAAAACAGTAAAAAATCAGAGATTTTGAGTTTTGGACTAAAATGGCAACAAAATGCAAACCACAGGGACCCAGATGTAAAAAATTTGAGATTTGGACTAAAATGGCAAAAGGGCCCAAACCACAGGGACCAAAATGGCAGTTTACTCTATTATAATATAAACTCATCAGTTATATATCAAGAAACACAATACAACGATAATTGTTACAAAACAAACCAAAAAATAGTGTATTTTGATAAAATATGTTTATACACCCATGTATATATAAATATGTGATTCAAATTAGTGATTTTTAGGCATAACATGTCGCGTAATCTCACTTTATAAAACGTTAATATTGTTTTTAGAAAATGCATCGTTACAAAATCATTAACTAAAAATAAAAGTTAATCATCGGGTTTGATCTCATTACTTCAAGACTATAACCCAAAACATGAACCAATGAATCATATAATCATCTTGTTAACAAGATCAAACTGTTAATTAATTAAGTGGATTGATAAATAAAAATGTAGGAGACTAATAGTTGAAAATTGTTTAAATAAAAATGCAAGGGAGCAGATAGAACCCATGACTTTGGTTTTCAAATTTGAGTGTCTTAACCATTGAAGTAGCTTCATTTTTGGTTATTGAACTTATTTACTAAACATTTAACATAACGGTGCTCACTTAAAAATCTAGGCCTTGAAATTTTGTCGGGCCCTATAAACCTTTTGGGCCTTGGCGTCTGCCCGGGCTGCCCAGCCCTAAAACCGGGCCTGCCCATAAGGACCCCCACCTAAAATACAGAGACCTAAGTGAACTGGAAAAAGAGTACACATCAAGTGCTAGACAATGTGGTATTTATGTGTAATTGCTGTTAAAAAAAGTGGTACAAATACCACATAACACTTTCATCTCTACCATATATTTTAGGATTTTGAGGTATACAATAATAACTGAAGCGACATAAAAAACCAAAAATATATGTTATGACCTCCATCCCTAGGATAGAGAGGCTGCTTCTAGAGAGACCCCCGACTCCAAACATGCAACAAAGAAACACATAAAACTAAATAAATCGACATAAAAGCTACCTAACACTAACAAAATGGGGGATAACATACTAAAAACATGGACATGTATAATATGATTCACAGCATATAGACATGTACAGTCACAAACACATAAAAAAACCCTAAAGTGAATGAACATCTAAGTTCCTAAACCACAGCTAAGGCTCATCTGCATATATGAAGACTAATGTTTATGCACTTTCTTCTTTCTTATCTTTAAACAGTCTTCTTCAAACAACTGTTGGTCAAATTCAAAACCTGTTTTGATCCGGTACCCAACCCGACCTGACCCACCTGTCTTGCCAGGCTTAACTTCATGTATAAGAAAAACTGGACTGCAGGGAAATTACAGCACCAATAGTTCATCTTTTAGAAATGAATCCGGTACCCTACCCGACCGACTAGGGAGCGCCTAGCGACTTTTGCAACCATGCTTGAGAAGAAAAACGCTTGCTTATTGCTTTCACATAATCTCTAGATTGCTGAGTCAAATATAGTTGCTGAGTTCACTAATTTTATCAACTAATTTCCACTGGACCAGAAAAATAAACCGAAATGCACAACCATTTCATCCCATCAGATGTTCAAAAGAGCTCGATCAAGAACGGCCTACAAAAGTTAAATCTCAATCCAGCTAATCCCACAAGTTTTCTTCTTTCCCACATCATCTAAATCATCCCTCAAGTTTTCCACAACATCCCACCTCCCATTTCCAGCATGGAAATTAGAAACCATAATCTTATACTTGCTTCCGTCTCGTTCTTTATCAAACACTCGACGTGCTACAATTTCCGCAAGCTTCGAATCATTATGTACATCACAACAAGAAAGAAGCGCACCCCATATCCCCGAATCCACGTCATCTCCCAAAGAACAAATAAGATCATAAGCCTCTTCCAACTCTCCCACCATCCCAAGCAGTTTCACAAAGTGAACATAATGCTCAGTTTTCGCTTCGACGCCAAATTCAACATCCATTCGTTTGAAAATATCACGGCCTTCGTTAATAAGACCAGCATGGGAGCAAGCGGATAATAGAGCACAAAAAGTAGACTCATCAGGTTTTAAACCTTGTTCAACAGCCTCGCGAAACACGTTATACGCCTCGGATGCAAGACCGTACAAACCAAGACTTGCTATTACTGAATTGTAAGAAACCATGTTTCTCTTGGGCATATGATCGAACACCTTGAGTCCCATTTCCAAGAAACCGCACTTCGAATACATGTCTATCAAAGCGGAAGACACCATGGTATCCGAATCTAGGTTATGGCGGATCGCGTAACCGTGTATCTCAATCCCCGGTGCTAGAACTGCCAATTGTGCGGTAGCAGCAAGTAACGCAGCAACTAATACCGTATCAGATTTTCTACCTTCATAGTTCATTTTCTTGAAAAATATCAAGGCTTTATTACACTCTCGGGATTGCGAAAAACCAGATATTAAAGCGGACCATGTTACTAAATCTGGATGTGACAAACTATTAAATACTTTGTAGGCCGAATTCATACATCCACACCTTGAATACATACTTACGAGCACACTACTTATATGCGCATTAGAATCAAACCCGTTTCTTAAACAGTAACCATGAATTCCCTGACCGATTTCCAGCAAGTTAGACCGCGTAAAACCGGATAACAACCCCACCACCGTATACCCATCAGGCCGGTTTCCCATTCTCCTCATCACAACAAACAAACGCAACCCTCTGTCCCAATCTCCACAACTTCCATAACCCGCGATCATCGCGTTATACAAAACCAAATCATGTCTATCTAACCCATCAAACACCATTCTAGCATCATCAACAAGACCCAGTTTCGAGTAACCCGACACAAGCGCACTACCAGAAACAGAATCCAGTCCCAGACCAAAAACAACCACTTGTCCATGCACAAACTTAACACCTTTAACATCATGGTTTTCAGCACAAGCGCGTAAAATGCAAGCGAATGTGAAACTATCAGGCTGTGTTTCTGAGGTGAGCATGTCTTTGAACATCGTAAATGCATCGC
Source organism: Helianthus annuus (assembly GCF_002127325.2). Taxonomy (NCBI): domain Eukaryota; kingdom Viridiplantae; phylum Streptophyta; class Magnoliopsida; order Asterales; family Asteraceae; genus Helianthus; species Helianthus annuus. Next base: position 124,650,636 of record NC_035440.2, on the reverse strand, counting down.
GGAAATGATGGGTTTGCGCGTAGGCTCTTATTATGGAGTTCCAGAGATAGACGGTTCGGTTAGGCATTTCGTCGAACAGGTTGCGTGCAGAGTAAAGATCGTCATTGGTTGCGTATAATCTGATGGTTTTTGTTGCGTAAAATGGGTCATGGTATAGACAGGTCTTGATTAGTAAAGCGTGGAGTGATTTTGTTCTTGTTAGGGGTTGACTTAGTTTGGAGAGTTCGAAGATAAGTGACTTGAAATGAACGAACATTATATACCAAACCAGGGTCATATAATTTATGGACTATATAATGGTCATCTCATTAATCTTTTACTTCTATCATCTCCTTGTATAACCAAACATATCTAACCTTTATTTAGATTATTAACATAGAGATGTTATTCAATATTATTATTTCTTTGTCAACACAAAATTAAAAGATCTTACTCAATTGTCCTAGTCCATTTCCAAAAATTTTATATTTAATATAAGAGACCAACTTTATAACATCTCATAAAATATTAAATTCTAAACATGATAGTTATATTTTATATGAGAGACCAACTTTATAACATCTATAAAATATTAAATTCTAAACATGATAGTAATGCTACAGGATATGGGCCGTCATTGCCCATCCGCTTCAACAAAATTTCAATCAATAGCGCCCCTCCCCTATACCATGAGCGCTTAAGGGGGGGGGGGGGTGGTATTGAATGCTAGCAATCCTAATAGCGAACAATAACGCACGAAATGTGGGACCCACTTCAATTTTAAACCTTTAAAACCAAAAAAATAAATAGGGGGCGTTATTCGGACTTTAACCCATTACTTGGTTGTTAAAGGGAGGGGCGTGGGGTGGGGGTTCCATTGCTTATGTGGCACGGGTGTGCTTACGCGGAGTTGAGGTGTTATTGACGTGGCACAATGAAGCCCCTAGGGATTTCATTCTATAGCCTAATAGTGTAACATAAATCATATGTAGCATTGAGTTCCTCAAGTTGAAGAATCCATGTTAAGTTCAACTCTTTAGCCTAGAGGTGCACAACCAAACTAGTTTGAGAATCAGAACTAGGACTCAAACCGGTCTGAAATCGCTATACATAGAATCAATTTGGAACACGTACAACTTGTAGGTTTCTAACCAAAATATAATACCTTTCCTTTAAATCTAGTTAAACCCAAGCTGAACTGATTAAAGACCATTAAAAAACTGTTAAAGTCGAAATCAGAACCGAAACTAGTTAGATTTTTACGGCTCTATGTTAGCCACTTATATAGTAAGTTCACTTTTTATTACTCACTTAAACATAATTCAAAATAGGTTATTTTTATTAATTCTTGTATGATTCAACATAACGTTTAATAATATCTCAATTTATTTCAAGTAAAGTCAAACTCAAAATGTAACACCACTAATTCATCACCACATCTTATTTGCATTGCTAATTTCGACAACAAGGAACACACCCGATATTTTTCAATCTACAACACTCTAACAGCCATTGATCAAACAATCACTAATCCAACGGTGCGTGACACATCTTACCCGAACCACCCCCGTCACCCTAGCAATCCAAATAAATATTATCCTTGTTTCACTCCGGATGAGAGTCCCCTGAACCGTATGGAGTTGCGTGTACAAATAATAATCAAAGTAGTTTAAACAACATATAATACACTCTCCGCCTGTTATCATCCCCATCTCATCGCTCCGGTCGCCGGAATATTCATTTCCGAACAGTAATCGGAGCTCTTCTATCCTGCTCCGGCCAGTTAGGTACAAAATTCGTCCTGAATTGTTTGTTTCTATGTGTTTTACATAGCGTCTGCTGTTATGTTAGGGTTTCGATTTCAATTTTGCTAAATTATGTGTTTATGTTTTCATTCATTGATCCGGTCACCGGAATATTCGATTTCGAACAGAAATCGCAGTTATTTTATCCTGCTCCGGTGAGTTAGGTGCAAATTTCGTGTTAAATTGTTCGTTTTCTGTGTGTGTGCTGTTATGTTAGGGTTTCGGTTTTAATTTTGGTGAATTATGTGTTTATGTTATCATTATCGATCAGGTGACTGGAATATTTGATTTTGAACAGAAATCCCACTTGTTTTGTACTGCTCCGGTGAGTTAGGTACGAAAGTTGTTGTGAATTGTTTGTTTTCGGTGTTTGGTTTTGTGTATGTTTGCTGTTATGTTAGGGTTTCGGTTTTTATTTTGGTGAATTATGTGTTTGTGTTATCATTTGTTGATTCGGTTACTGGAATATTTGATTTCGAACAGAAATCGGACATGTTCTATCCTGCTACGGCGAGTTAGGTACAAAATCTGTTCCGAATTGTTTGTTTATATGTGCTGTGTGTATGTTTGAACTTTGATGTTATGTTAGGGTTTCGATTTCAGTTTTGGTGAATTATGTGTTTATGTTGTTCTCCGGTGGTGTTATTATTCCGTGAAACGATTTGGAGTTTTGTTGAATCCCTGAGTGGTGTATGAGTGAGTTTGATTGTTCTTGTCAGAAGAGATGCATTGTTGATGAATTTGTCGTTGCGGTGTTGAATTTAGATTTTTATACGTTCTAGATTTGTGGATAAGCTAAAGGAATTTGTGGAAGTTTGTGTTCATGACTTCATGCTTAATCTTGTGTTGACATAATACTCTATCGATGTTGTTTCTCTTAAGTTACGACATAAACTGGTGTTTTCTTCTCTTTTATGAGGGCATCAAAGGCAATATGTTAAATTGGTAATGTAGGCATAAACAAGTTTTCTGAAAGCATTTGAAAGGAGAATGATTGTTTAAGGAACATTTAATTCTAAATTTGGTTTGTTTCTTATGCCCCCAGTTATCTCAAATTATTCTGTGGTCTTGTAGATTGAGAAACACGTAAAGTGAATTTCTCAATAACTATTGATATTTCTTGGTCTGTAACGGTCACCGATCAGTAATCTGACGGTCCGTGACGCAGCATAACTGGAACACCACTGTAACGCTAGCAATCCAAGCGATTTTATCCTCGTTACCTTTTGTGATTAAATGATAAAACATGCTAACGTAGACGTTGATGGATATTCTCATGCATATTATTAAAGATTCATTATGCTGCCTTTTCAGGCCTGAATGCCTAATGTTGGGGATAGCAGCTTATGTATGATATATATGCATGTAATGTTTTAGTTAGTGCCCATGCTTTTAATGCCTAAGTTACAGTTTTCACTTTCTCTTTTTAGCATATATGTATGTATGTATGTATATGTATATGTAATTAATGCCATTTCTTGAGAATAATTGTTCATGTTACGTCATTTAGAGAAAATGTCGAGTGTAAATACAAGATAAAAGTTATAAAATCCATCTTTATATGCAGAATTCTTTGTTTGCAATCATGGCGGGGGCTTTGGTGCAATCTACCAGCTTTCCTTCTGCAGTTTCAAGTGAAAGCAAGGTCCGTTCAAAGCGATCTGGTAACACAAAAAGAGCAGTCAAGATGATGTCGGGCTTACAAGCTCCTCCAGTGCGGGTGCGGACTTTTTCCGGTTTGCGAGGAGTCAACGCTTTAGACAACATGGTAAACAGAGGCCAGGATTTCCACTCAAAAGTCGCAATAGCCACCTCAGTTCGGAGAGCAAAGCCTTGTAGAATTGTACCAAAGGCCATGTTTGAACGCTTCACAGAGAAAGCAATTAAAGTAATTATGCTTGCACAAGAGGAAGCACGACGACTCGGTCACAATTTTGTGGGTACAGAGCAGATTTTATTAGGTCTTATCGGTGAGGGCACTGGCATTGCAGCAAAAGTGCTGAAGTCAATGGGAATTAACTTGAAGGATGCACGTGTTGAAGTGGAAAAAATTATTGGTAGGGGTAGTGGATTCGTTGCTGTAGAGATTCCATTCACTCCTCGTGCCAAACGTGTACTGGAATTGTCACTAGAGGAGGCGCGTCAACTTGGTAAACCCCTTGTTCTCATGTTTTAGCTATGTTGTTAAAATATAATGAGTTTAAAAATGTCATTTTCGTCCCTTAGGTTTGGCCACTTTTGCAACTTTTGTCAAAAGGTTTGTTTTTTTGCATCTGGATCCAAAAGGTTTGAAATCTTGCCATTTTCATCCTCCTAACCAACTCTGTTTGTTTATTCTGTTAACTTGAAGGGTATTCAAGTATTTTTAACTAACGTACAAGTTCATAATACACAAGTTTATAATGCATAAGGTACATAGATGATGTACCTTATGCATTATGAACTTCTACTTTAGTTAAAAAAAAATACTAAAATACCCTTCAAGTTAACAGAATAAAGAAACGGAGTTAGTTGGGTGAATGAAAATGACCACATTTCAAACCTTTGGGATCTAGATGCAGAAAAACAAACCTTTGGACGAAAGTCGCAAAAGTGGCCAAACCTCAAGGGGCGAAAATAGCATTTTACTCTTTAAATCATAGATAACTTTTATTAGTACCATGATTTAATGTTCCATGTTTCAGGTCATAATTATATTGGATCAGAGCACTTGCTTCTTGGTTTGCTTCGTGAGGGTGAAGGTGTAGCAGCTCGTGTTCTTGAGAATTTAGGTGCAGATCCAAATAACATCCGCACACAGGCAAGTTATCTTTAACATCTATGAATCTATGCATTATTATTATTAATATAACAAAAAAGGGTGTCTTAAGAATAGTACCCAAGACACAACCTCTATTTTTTTATTGTTTTTTTTTTACCATATTTAAAACAATGCCATCCATGTTTTTTTCTTTTTGTGTATTCAACCCTTCCAACTTTAGCATTGCCACTTACACCACCTCAACTTTCTAAAACCTTGTAAAATGTCATTTTGACCCCCTCGAGTTTCATGTCCGTATTTTTATGTAGGTGGGTCAAATATAAAACGTTTTCGTGCTTATTTTATGTACGTTTTTGGTTGGTCTACGTTTTGTTAGGAAACAAGTTGGGTCAAATATAATACGTTTTCACTAGGCGGTATAAATTTGAGTTACTTTACGTTGCGGCGAAAGTTCGAGTTACTTTACGTTGCACCATTCTTTAACGTAAACAAAACACTATTTTCTTGCATGCTTATTTTTAAGCACGTTTCGTTATAAATCTAAGTTGGTTTACTTTTCTTCGTAAATTTTCTCAGTAACGAGTCAGGTTAAATATACGTTTTGTTTTAAATCCAAGTTGTTTTCGTGCTTATTTTCATGTGCGTTTTCAGTTGGTCTACGTTTTGATGTAAATTTTGTTCGAAAAAGAGTCGGGTCAAATATTTGACAGTATAAGTTCAAGTAACTTGAAGTTTTGACGCCGCCGCAACACGTGGCGGGTCAAAATACGAGTGTTTTTTTTTCTTCTTCTAATTTAGGTACAGACCCAAAATTGTGTTGTATGTGTCCTCTATAACTCTATTCAATTCTTTGTGTAGGTGATCAGGATGGTTGGTGAGAGTGCCGAAGCAGTGGGTGCTGGAGTTGGTGGTGGGACCTCTGGTAATAAGATGCCAACACTGGAGGAATACGGTACCAACTTGACAAAGCTAGCGGAGGAGGTAATAATTATCTGATATCTGATACGTTTATCTTTTAAGCAAGTTTTTAACAGTTAATTGCTTTTAACATATAGGGTAAGCTGGATCCGGTTGTTGGAAGGCAGCCACAAATTGAACGCGTTACCCAAATTCTGGGGCGGCGTACGAAGAACAATCCCTGCCTCATCGGAGAGCCTGGTGTCGGAAAGACCGCCATTGCAGAAGGCCTTGCACAAAGGATTGCAAATGGTGATGTTCCAGAAACGATCGAGGGGAAGAAGGTGGGTTTTTTGCTCTTGTTTTCGTTTCGTAAATAGAAGGCTGTTTGTGATTAATGCTCTGAATTTTCAGGTGATTACTCTGGATATGGGTCTCCTTGTTGCTGGCACGAAGTACCGTGGGGAGTTTGAGGAGAGACTAAAGAAGCTCATGGAGGAAATCAAGCAAAGTGATGAAATTATTCTCTTTATTGACGAGGTCCATACGTTAATTGGTGCTGGAGCAGCAGAGGGGGCTATTGATGCTGCTAACATCTTGAAGCCTGCTCTTGCTAGAGGAGAATTACAGGCAAGTGGAATCTGTTGCATGTATTATAACTGCATAATGACACTTAGATATGCTTGCACACAATTTAAAAGGCTGAATTCTTTTGTAGAAAAAGGTTTTGGTGTTAACCATCAATTTTATATATTATGAATCCGGTTTTGCAATTGGTGCTAGGGGTGTGCATGGTTGGGTTTTATGGTAAAACCGAAATCATAACCGAAATGTTCGGTTTTCGGTTATTGAAAACCCTTCGGTTTCGTTTTTTTTTTGGTTTTTGCAACGGTTCGGTCTTTTTGGTTTTTGAACCAATTACGTAAGATTCAAAAATAAAAAGTATAATCCATGATTCAAGAATATTTCTTAGATGTTTACATGTAAGTTATTATATTTAACCTTTTCTTTTATATACTCTGTAAATTGTTAAATTTATATGTGGAATTTTGTTATTTCTTGATGTTAATGTTTTTATTATAAATACTTAACATTCAACAATAAAACTAATAATTCCTAAATCAATATACAACAACCATTTAAAAAATGATTTTTAGGTTATTCGGTTCGGTTTTTTCCGGTTTTCAAGAAATGTAAAACCGTAACCAAACCGTAAATTTAGGTTTGTTTTTTTTGGTTCGGTTGTTTTCGGTTTCGGTTTGGTTAAATCGGCTTTTTGCTCACCCCTATTTGGTGCAGTGTATTGGGGCAACGACCCTTGATGAGTACCGAAAGCATATTGAGAAGGACCCAGCACTGGAGAGACGGTTCCAGCCCGTAAAGGTACCTGAGCCCACAGTTGATGAAACCATACAGATTTTGAAGGGTCTTCGAGAACGATATGAAATTCACCACAAACTCCGCTACACCGATGATGCACTGGTAGCTGCTGCCCAGCTCTCATATCAGTACATTAGGTATATAATTTCAGTGGTTATAAGCCACAACGGTTTTTTATTTATTTATTTATTTATTTATTTATTTTTTATTTTGCTTTCCATTATGCATCTGATGAATTTTTTTTATACCTGCAGTGACCGTTTTCTGCCTGATAAAGCTATTGACTTAATCGATGAAGCCGGTTCTCGTGTTAGACTTCGTCATGCACAAGTATGTGTATTTCTGTGTATTTTTATTTTGCTTGCTTTTCTTTAATCACTTATTCATTGATGATCTATTCTTTTCAGCTCCCAGAAGAAGCTAAAGAGCTTGAGAAAGAACTTAGGCAGATAACAAAAGAAAAGAACGAGGCAGTTCGTGGCCAGGACTTTGAAAAGGTACTTTGCTTTTTGGCCGATAGGTGACAAAATTGGTTGGTTGCGTAGTTGTCAATAGGGATCGCTACGGTCGCTATAGCGAATAGCGTGGCGTATAGGTCCATGTTCGTTGTATAGTTTGTAGTGATAGATAGCGGCCTTAAATTTTTTTTTTTTTAAATATAAATAGCAATTAAATATAGCTATAAAATAGCTGGATTTTAGGTTTTTGTTAAATACACTTGTAAAATAGCGTATATACCAGGGTATTTTGATATAATATACGTATAATTTTTTTTTATACTTTTTTCTAGTGTATTGCTATTTATAAAATAGTGCCTGCTATTTATTGCTATTCGCTATGTAGCATATAGGTACCTTATTGCTATTAGTCGCTATTCGCCATTAACAACTGTGTTGGTTGGGTGACGGGTCAAACTGGTTCGGCTCAAAACGAGTATGTTCTTTTACGAATCAAAGTGGGTCAGGTTGGCTGAGACGTTTTTGTCCATTTATTTTTATAATTAATAGTTCGTGTGTCAAACGTGGTTACAAAATACTTAAAAAACTTTTATGGTTATAATAATCTAATTTTTTGAATAAATGTTTTAGGAAGCTATGCAATAAGAAACACTTTGTATATCTGTTCACTCATTTCCGATTTTGCCCATTTTTTAGATAGACTATAACATGAAACCCGTTCATTGGTAGAATTCACCATCTCTATTTTTTTTCTTGTTTTGGTGTTTTTTTTCATGCTGTTCCTAATCTTATACCTTTGACAGGCTGGGGAGTTACGGGATCGGGAAATGGATCTCAAGACTCAAATATCAGCTCTTATAGACAAAAACAAAGAGATGAGCAAAGCCGAGACAGAGGCAGGAGAGGAGGGCCCCACTGTAACCGAAGCAGACATTCAGCACATTGTCTCATCATGGACCGGTATACCTGTGGAAAAAGTCTCCACAGATGAATCAGACCGTCTCCTCAAAATGGAAGAAACACTCCACACACGAATCATCGGTCAAGATGAAGCGGTCAAGGCCATAAGCCGTGCCATCCGCCGTGCCCGTGTTGGACTCAAAAACCCGAACCGCCCCATCGCCAGTTTCATCTTCTCTGGACCAACCGGTGTTGGTAAATCTGAACTCGCGAAAGCTTTGGCCGCGTACTACTTTGGCTCAGAAGAAGCCATGATCCGGCTCGACATGAGCGAGTTCATGGAGAGACACACCGTCTCAAAGCTCATCGGTTCACCTCCTGGGTACGTTGGTTACACAGAGGGTGGTCAGTTAACTGAGGCGGTCCGCCGCCGCCCTTACACCGTCGTCTTATTCGACGAAATCGAAAAAGCTCACCCCGATGTCTTCAACATGATGCTTCAAATCCTTGAAGACGGAAGGCTGACTGACAGCAAAGGACGAACTGTTGACTTCAAGAACACACTTCTAATCATGACTTCAAACGTTGGTAGCAGCGTAATCGAAAAAGGCGGCCGGAGAATCGGGTTTGACCTTGACTATGACGAGAAGGACAGCAGCTACAACAGAATTAAGAGCCTGGTGACCGAAGAACTTAAGCAATATTTCAGGCCTGAATTCTTGAACAGGTTAGACGAAATGATTGTGTTCAGACAGTTGACCAAACTCGAAGTCAAAGAGATTGCTGATATAATGTTGAAGGAAGTTTTCGAAAGGCTAAAAGGAAAGGAAATCGAGCTTCAAGTGACTGAGAGGTTTAGAGACCGGGTTGTGGAGGAAGGGTACAACCCGAGCTATGGTGCAAGGCCGCTTAGACGGGCAATCATGAGGCTACTGGAGGACAGTATGGCGGAAAAGATGCTTGCACGTGATATCAAGGAGGGCGATTCTGTCATTGTCGATGTTGATTCTGATGGTAACGTGACGGTTCTGAATGGTAGCAGCGGTGCTCCACCTGAAGCATTGCCGGAGCCGATCTCAGTGTAGAAAGGAATCTTTCATCCTCTAAACTTAAGTCAAATATGTTGTTTGTTATGTCTAATTGAATCTGCATGCACAGTCAAAGGGTCGTAGATGTTTAAGCTATACAATATATTTAAGAACTCCTAGAGTGTATTTTTGTTTTATCTATGGAAACTAAATTGTGTACTTTTCAGGCAAATGAATCCGAAAACCTAAATATTTGGGATGGTTATTCGGGTATGAGTTCAGTTTTAAAAATTTTCTAGGGTATAGGATTTGTTTTATTTTTTTTTTTAATTTTCCTCAGACGGGTAAGGTATTAGGTACCCAATCTAATTACTTGAAACATACATGTCTGTTCATCCGAACCATATCCGCTAAAATTTTATTATTTACATTCTTTTGTTTTGGGTAAGAGCATTCCTGTCCCATTCTGCATATACTTGTGAGTGGCTTCTGCATGTTATAAAAAAAGTGGTTTCGAGTGGAGAAGAGATAAAATGTTATTGTTATTTGGGGGATATTGTTTACCTCCGGTATCTTTTTAATAGTTTTTGAAAATGGTTGTAAATAGATTTGAGAGAAAATGTAATAATAAAGATGTAAAAAATTATTATTTAATTACAAAGGAGAGAGAAAGTAACGACTTTTAGTGTTAATTTTTTTAATAGTTTCTGCATATATTTGTGAGAGTTGCATAGTTTGGGAAGTGGTCGTGAGTGGAGAAGAAATAAAAGGTTACTGTGAGTGAGGTTTGCATAGTTTAGCAAGTGGTCGTGAGCGGAGAAGAAGTGTCATTTGTATATTTGGGAAGACATTTCCCATATTTGTTTTTTTTAAATACTTTTTGAAAGTGGTTGTGAGTGGAAGAGAGAGAAAAGATAGTGATTTTTAGTTTAATTATGTGGATGGTGATCGAAGAGACGATGTGAATGCTCTAATCGGGTGATGAAATTTATATAATAATCAAAATACTAAGAAATGTATTTCGAAATTCCAGTTGATTAATTTTTAACAAACTAATTGGTACACTAGATCTTTTGGGTATACCTGATATTCGTCCCACCGATTGATACTTGACGGGTATAGAACTAGGTTACCAATACTTGTGCGTCCGACATTCATCATACTTTCAAGTGGGGTGTGCACATGTTCAAATGATTCGGAAATTATAAAACCATGTTTAAGAAACGAAAGACCAACACCCTAAATGGGAAGTGACAAGAAAAGTTGCTATATTTCATGAACATTAGAAGTATATTAGAATTTCAAATAATATTACTTGTAATGTTATTTAGGTTAGAAACCTATGTATTACATGAGTTGAATAAATAAGCTTGTTAAAACTATTAGTTTATATGAAGATTTTGTATGTTGGCATGGTTGTAAAAATCCTGACTAGCCTCTGATTAGTCGTCGATTAATCGTTCGGAGGTTCACCGAGTAATTTTTATCTAATCGGCCAATTAATCAGTAGATAGTCAACAATGGTCAAATCCAGTCCAATTAAAATGTGAAGATTTATTTTTTAGATGTTTAATATAGTTACTTGAAGAAATACATTTTTAGATTTCACCAGAAGTCGTTATGTGTCCTATAGTTTTTATTTATTTATTTATTATATTATTATATAATAAATATGTGACAACTCGAACTTTAGACTTACTTTGTGTAACGTATGTGAACGTGTTATGATTATACGAGCTTTGATTTAAATGAACGCTATGTTATTAGGTGCTACGTGTGTTGTGTATATAATGTGTATGTATGTTAATGAAATCGATCGCACAACACCCACTTGACCGCACAAGGCCTTTTGGGCCACATTACCTACACTTGAATCATTAGGGCGGCCCATATAGGGGTTCGGCCCACCCACTTTACACGATTAACACATAGGGGTGTTGTAACCATCCCTCACTTCTATCACAAATCATAACATACTAAAAACCCTAGCTCTCTCTTCTCTCTTCTCTCTTCTCAACCGACGGCCACCGAAAGCTTTTATACTCGGATCATCCTTTCCTACTCGTAACCGGTTAGTGCACTACTATGAACGTATAATTGTTAGTATGATTGATTGCATGTATTAGTTTACGATTTTAGTGATGTTGTGTGATAAATCGTTGAGTTAGTGCCCTTAGAATCGGCTTGTGTGTGTACGTTTGATATATGATCTAGCCAATCGGATATGTCACCTGTTATTGCTTGGCCTTCATGTGATGTAATGATTAACTTATGTAATTGAATGAATGAATATGAATCGGGCCGAATGATACGTGTTGCTAGTATTGATTTGTTATTGTTAAGCTCGAACCATGAAAATATGCTTGTTCATGTTGATATTGTTCATATGGAATTGAATTAGGGTTTCTATGAGTTAGCCTTAAATTACTTTGTTTTGATCGATTATGATGAAAATAGAAACTGTTGGCATTGTTGATTGATAATCATAAGAATGGAAACCATTGAATTTAGTCAAAGGAATTAATTTGATTTGCGTAACTGATTGCTTGAAGTATGGATGTTGGTTAATCAATCGCACAAGAGTAAACATACCAGCCCACTCGTACAAGGTGTCGGGTCGCACAAGGGAAGTCTATTCGCACAAGGTCCCTTGGACCGCACAAGTCATTTAATCAGTGGGCTGGGTATACATGCTTGACTGGGCTGGTACGGATCGCACAAGGCCTATGTGTTGGGCCGTAGTTACTATTCAGAGTTGAACTGCTAGAGCCCTGGGCCGGACAGCCCAATACTTCAGTCGCACAAGAGTCATGAACCGCACAACAGATCCGATCGTATAAGCCCATTAGACACGCACAAGATGTTTGTTATTTGTTCTATTTTGGGCCGACCTTTATATTTGATTTGTTAATTAGTTGGGCCGGGTATAGATTGGGCTTAGTCTTATAATCGCACAAGATGGTTGGGCTCGCACAAGCTCTTTGGCCCAACCATCCGAATCGCACAAGTGGTGTATTTAATGTGTTGACTGTTTACGTGCATACGTGTTTGCCATGATGTATACTTGCACTATTTGAACCGAACCTGACTTGTGTGGTAACCCTGTTAGGACGTGGTTGACCACCCTTAGTTCAAGAGTCTTTTATTTGTGTATCTGCCGAGCAAACCAAGGTGAGTTCACACAGCCAAGGCATGGGATTCCCGGGTTGGGAATTGGGTTGGATATGTTGATATTGAAAGAGTTACTCGTACTTACGCCTTCACTAGACTATAGACCATCGTCCTCAGGATAGTCAGGACACGTTACGTAAAGCCTACGTAACCCAGTATTTGCCATTTGTCTCCCGGGTCGGGAGGACACGTTACGTAAAGCCTACGTAACCCAATACCTTCTACTGTCTTCCGGGTCGGAAGGACACGCTGCGTAAAGCCTACGTAGCCCCCACGCGTACCACTGTCCTCGGGGAAGGGCACGTCACGTAAAGCCTACGTGACCCAGTACGTATTCCTGTTCTCGGTAAAGAAGAACACATGGTCGGAAGTTAGTCTAGTAAGTACCACTGATGAGAAGCCCTCATTAGTAATGATAAACGTGGGAAGCCCCCACCAGTAATATAAACACAAGGTTTGGGAAGCCCCCACCTTTAGTACACACTAGTATGGGAAGCCCCCACTAGTTATACTTATGCACTATGTTATAAACTTACTTTCTGTGAACTCGCTCAACTAGTTTGTTGATTATTTGCTGCATGCCTTGCAGGACCTTAGGTATACTTGGAGCTTGCACCAGAGGAGAAGCGGGTCGTTGTGGACAAGAACACGTGAATGCTTATTAAACACTTTTACATTCACACATTGATACTTATGTTTTGGGTTTTACATTTAATGCTTCCGCTACATATACAACGTTTGGTTTTGAACATCAGTCGTATCTACTATTATTATTAAATGCTATGTTTGATATGATTGATGGCTTGATCCTGGTCATGTCACGCCTCCAAGCGGTGGTACTCCGTGTGTGGAAGTTGGGGGTGTGACAGATTGGTATCAGAGCCATTGGTTATAGAGAACTTGGTTTTAATATGGGAAAACGTTTTTATTAAAACCGGACTATAACCAGAACAGTGCTCTCAACGATCCACAACGACGCTTCGCTCCACGTGCAAGACTCGACATCCTAGGTAATAAGGTTTATGTTTATTGCCTGTTTGCTAGAACTGTTTAGAACTTTGCTCGCATTACGCTTAGATACACATGATACCATAGCATGAGAATCCCTACGTGCTTACACTTTTCTGTCATCGCCCTACTCGCGAACCTCTCTTACTTACGCTACTTGTTACAATGAAGATCATGTCTGGACGAATCAACATGACCCAAGCCCAGCTAGAGGCTCTCGTTCAAGCTCAAGTTGCTGCGGCAGTTGCAGCAGCTCAAGCAGGTAGTATATCCTGCAGTATAGGCACACACTAGGATCTTTAGATCCTACATTAACTCTCGTATTTAACTTCGTCCTATTCGTACACAATAGGTCATCACGCGCAGCAGCCTGTCTGCACTTTCAAGAACTTCATGGACTGTCGTCCAAATTCTTTCAGCGGCACCGAGGGGGCAGTGGGACTCCTCCATTGGTTTGAAAAGCTAGAATCAGTATTCGAAATGTGCGAGTGCCCCGAGGCTCGCAAGGTCAAGTTTGCTACCGGCACCTTGGAAGGAATCGCGCTAACCTGGTGGAACGCGCAGGTGCAAATTCTGGGGTTGGCAGCTGCTAACGCCACACCCTGGAACGATTTTAAGGAACTCATCAAGCGTGAGTATTGTACGCGTGAAGATATTCACAAGTTGGAAGACGAGCTGTATAACCTGAAAATGGTTGGGTCAGAGATCGAAGCATATACTAAACGGTCGAATGAGCTGGCCGTATTGTGCCCAACTATGGTAGACCCCCCATACAAGCGCATCGAGATGTATCTCAAGGGGTTGGCACCAGAAATCCAGAGCCATGTTACTTCGGCTAATCTCGACAACATCCAGGAAATCCAGCGTCTCGCTCATCGCATCACCGACCAGGCAGTGGATCAGAATAAACTGCCTAAGCGTGTCAACGCTACTGTTACAGTCACTCCTTCAGCTACTCCTGCTACTACTAGCGAAAGCAAAAGAAAATGGGATGGAGATTCCAGCAGGGGTTCAGCGACTGTTCAGCCACAAGCTCAGCAGCAGAAGATTGACCACTATCAGAGTCCCAGTCAGCAATCCTCTGGTGGTCACAGGCAGAGGAGATATCAGGGAAGTCAACCTAAGTGCCATAATTGCCACAAACATCACAATGGCCCGTGTAACAAGGGTCGTTGTCAAAGGTGTCTTAAGATGGGCCACGAGGCCAAAGACTGTAGAAGTCCACGGCCTGCAAGTCAGAATCAGCAGCCTCAGCAACCAGCTCCACAAAACCAGCAGCAGCAGCAGCAGCCACAGCGTGGAAACTGGGGATGTTTCCAGTGTGGGGCTGAAGGTCATTTCAAACGCGACTGCCCTCAGTTGAACCAGAATCGCAACAACAACAATCAGGGCAACGGGAATAACAACAACGGGGGAAACAACAACAATAATGGCAACGAGGCTAGGGGACGCACTTTTGTGCTAGGTCGAGGCGACGCAGTGAACGATCCCAATGTGGTTATGGGTAAGTTTCTCCTCGACAATATTTACGTTACTGTCTTGTTTGATTCGGGTGCGGATACAAGCTATATGTCTGTGAAAATGTGTCAACTGCTAAAACGTGCACCAACACTTTTACCCACCGAACATGTAGTAGAGTTAGCTAACGGTAAAAGTCTAGAAGCCACGCACGTAGTTCAGGGTTGTAATCTTATCCTAGCTGGTCAAGCTTTCTCTATCGATCTCATTCCCATAGTTTTGGGTAGCTTCGACGTCGTGATTGGGATGGATTGGTTATCCCAACACCAGGCAGAAATCTTATGCAGCGAGAAGATTATTCGCATTCCCCGTTCTGGTCAAGAACCTCTCGAGGTCCAAGGCGACAAGAGTGGTGTTGTGGTTGGCATCATCTCTTTCTTGAAGGCTCAGAAATGCTTACGAAAGGGTCACACGGCCATTCTGGCTCTTGTTTCAGACGCAGCAGCAAAGGAAAAGAAACTGGAGGATATTCCAGTAGTACGCGACTACCCTCAGGTGTTTCCTGAAGACTTACCTGGCTTACCGCCTCATCGTCAAGTCGAATTTCAGATCGAGCTCGCTCCAGGAGCAGCACCCATAGCTCGCGCACCATATCGTCTAGCTCCATCAGAATTGGAGGAACTGTCAAAGCAGCTACAGGAGCTCTTGGAAAAGGGCTTCATTCGTCCAAGCTCTTCGCCTTGGGGAGCTCCAGTACTTTTCGTGAAGAAGAAAGACGGTACGTTCAGAATGTGTATCGACTACCGTGAACTCAACAAGGTGACGGTGAAGAACCGTTATCCTCTTCCGCGCATCGACGACTTATTCGACCAGTTGCAAGGGTCGTGCTACTATTCGAAGATAGATTTGAGGTCGGGGTACCATCAGCTGAGAGTCCGGGATGAGGACATCTCCAAGACAGCCTTCAGAACTCGTTATGGACACTACGAGTTTCTTGTCATGCCGTTTGGGTTAACGAACGCGCCCGCCGTATTTATGGATCTTATGAACAGGGTGTGCAAACCCTATCTCGACAAGTTCGTCATTGTTTTCATCGACGACATTCTAATCTACTCCAAGAGTCAGGGGGAGCACGAGCAGCATCTGCGCCTCATTTTGGAACTCCTTCGGAAGGAACAGTTGTACGCCAAGCTTTCTAAATGCGACTTCTGGCTTCGTGAAGTCCATTTCTTAGGCCACGTAGTAAACAAGGATGGGATCCATGTCGATCCATCCAAGGTAGACTCGATCAGAAACTGGCCTGCACCGCGTACGCCGACAGAAATACGCCAATTCTTGGGTTTGGCGGGTTACTACAGACGATTTATCAAGGATTTCTCAAAGATTGCTCAGCCGCTTACACTACTGACACAGAAGGGTGTCACCTACCGTTGGGGCAACACGCAGGAAACTGCTTTTCAGTATCTAAAGGATAGGCTTTGCAGTGCACCTATTCTCTCCTTACCAGAGGGCACAGATGACTTCGTGGTTTATTGTGATGCATCCATTCGGGGACTTGGATGTGTGTTAATGCAGCGCGACAAGGTTATTGCTTACGCCTCTCGTCAACTAAAGGTTCATGAACGCAACTACACGACGCACGATTTAGAGCTGGGAGCTGTTGTTTTCGCGCTTAAGATATGGCGACACTACCTGTACGGTACCAGGTGCACGATTTACACCGATCACAGGAGTCTCGAGCATATCCTTAAGCAGAAGGACTTGAACATGCGTCAACGAAGATGGGTTGAATTACTTAACGATTACGAATGCGCTATCAAGTATCATCCAGGCAAAGCCAATGTTGTGGCTGATGCCCTCAGTCGAAAGGACACCTTACCGAAGCGCGTGCGAGCGCTACAGCTTACAATCCAGTCTAGCCTTCCTGCACAGATACGAGCTGCTCAGATAGAAGCATTGAAACCCGAAAATGTCAAGGCTGAAGCCTTACGCGGCTCACGACAGCAAATGGAACAGAAGGCAGACGACGCCTACTATGTAACGGGGCATATTTGGGTCCCACTTTATGGCGGTCTACGCGAACTTGTGATGGATGAAGCTCACAAGTCTCGCTACTCGGTACATCCAGGGTCGGATAAAATGTACCACGACATCAGCACTACTTATTGGTGGCCTAGCATGAAGGCTCACATTGCTACGTACGTTGGAAAATGCTTGACCTGTGCGAGAGTCAAGGTTGAATATCAGAAACCAGCTGGCCTACTCCAGCAGCCTAAGATACCGCAATGGAAATGGGAAGAAATTTCCATGGATTTCGTTACAGGCCTACCTAGATCCCAGCGTGGGAATGATACCATATGGGTGATCGTGGATCGACTCACCAAGTCTGCACACTTCCTACCTATAAAGGAAACGGATAAGTTCCCCACTCTCGCAGACGTCTATCTTAAAGAAGTTGTTTCAAGGCACGGGGTGCCCACATCTATCATTTCGGATCGCGATGCACGATTCACGTCAGAGCTATGGCAAGCGATGCATAAATCTTTCGGCTCAAGGTTAGACATGAGCACAGCATACCACCCTCAGACGGATGGGCAGTCTGAGCGAACGATCCAAACGCTCGAAGACATGCTTCGGGCATGCATTATTGATTTCGGCAACGGCTGGGAAAAGCACCTCCCTTTGGTGGAGGTCTCGTATAATAATAGTTATCACACCAGCATACAAGCCGCTCCATTTGAGGCATTGTACGGGCGTAAATGCCGGTCACCTCTCTGTTGGGCAGAGGTGGGAGATAGTCAGATTACGGGTCCGGAGATTGTAGTGGACGCCACAGAAAAGATCGCACAGATACGACAACGCATGGCGGCAGCACGCGATCGTCAGAAAGCCTACGCGGACAAGCGTAGAAAGCCATTGGAATTTCAGGTCGGGGACCGGGTATTATTGAAAGTCTCACCCTGGAAGGGTGTGGTTCGTTTTGGCAAACGGGGCAAACTAAATCCGCGGTACGTCGGACCATTCGAAATCATAGAAAAGATTGGCAAAGTAGCCTACAAGTTGAACCTACCAGCTGAACTCGGGGCAGTTCACAATGTCTTTCATGTATCGAACCTAAAGAAGTGCCTATCAGATGAACACCTTATCATCCCTTTCAAGGAACTCACTATCGACGAGCGGTTGCAGTTCGTCGAGGAACCAGTTGAAATCACGGACCGGGATGTGAAGGTCCTCAAACACAAGAGAATCCCTCTTGTCCGAGTTCGTTGGAACTCCAAACGTGGCCCAGAGTACACCTGGGAACGCGAAGACAGGATGACAGAAAAGTACCCCCAGTTATTCGAAACCAATGCTACCACTACTGAGGCTGAAGCTACTACTTCGGAATTTCGGGACGAAATTCCAGATCAACGGGGGGAGGATGTGACACCCCAGGAAAATCAGTGAACAATACAGTTTACCTAGCTTCCTCAGTGAGTGCATACCAAATTTCGGGACGAAATTTCCAATTAGTTGGGGATAATGTGACAACTCGAACTTTAGACTTACTTTGTGTAACGTATGTGAACGTGTTATGATTATACGAGCTTTGATTTAAATGAACGCTATGTTATTAGGTGCTACGTGTGTTGTGTATATAATGTGTATGTATGTTAATGAAATCGATCGCACAACACCCACTTGACCGCACAAGGCCTTTTGGGCCACATTACCTACACTTGAATCATTAGGGCGGCCCATATAGGGGTTCGGCCCACCCACTTTACACGATTAACACATAGGGGTGTTGTAACCATCCCTCACTTCTATCACAAATCATAACATACTAAAAACCCTAGCTCTCTCTTCTCTCTTCTCTCTTCTCAACCGACGGCCACCGAAAGCTTTTATACTCGGATCATCCTTTCCTACTCGTAACCGGTTAGTGCACTACTATGAACGTATAATTGTTAGTATGATTGATTGCATGTATTAGTTTACGATTTTAGTGATGTTGTGTGATAAATCGTTGAGTTAGTGCCCTTAGAATCGGCTTGTGTGTGTACGTTTGATATATGATCTAGCCAATCGGATATGTCACCTGTTATTGCTTGGCCTTCATGTGATGTAATGATTAACTTATGTAATTGAATGAATGAATATGAATCGGGCAGAATGATACGTGTTGCTAGTATTGATTTGTTATTGTTAAGCTCGAACCATGAAAATATGCTTGTTCATGTTGATATTGTTCATATGGAATTGAATTAGGGTTTCTATGAGTTAGCCTTAAATTACTTTGTTTTGATCGATTATGATGAAAATAGAAACTGTTGGCATTGTTGATTGATAATCATAAGAATGGAAACCATTGAATTTAGTCAAAGGAATTAATTTGATTTGCGTAACTGATTGCTTGAAGTATGGATGTTGGTTAATCAATCGCACAAGAGTAAACATACCAGCCCACTCGTACAAGGTGTCGGGTCGCACAAGGGAAGTCTATTCGCACAAGGTCCCTTGGACCGCACAAGTCATTTAATCAGTGGGCTGGGTATACATGCTTGACTGGGCTGGTACGGATCGCACAAGGCCTATGTGTTGGGCCGTAGTTACTATTCAGAGTTGAACTGCTAGAGCCCTGGGCCGGACAGCCCAATACTTCAGTCGCACAAGAGTCATGAACCGCACAACAGATCCGATCGTATAAGCCCATTAGACACGCACAAGATGTTTGTTATTTGTTCTATTTTGGGCCGACCTTTATATTTGATTTGTTAATTAGTTGGGCCGGGTATAGATTGGGCTTAGTCTTATAATCGCACAAGATGGTTGGGCTCGCACAAGCTCTTTGGCCCAACCATCCGAATCGCACAAGTGGTGTATTTAATGTGTTGACTGTTTACGTGCATACGTGTTTGCCATGATGTATACTTGCACTATTTGAACCGAACCTGACTTGTGTGGTAACCCTGTTAGGACGTGGTTGACCACCCTTAGTTCAAGAGTCTTTTATTTGTGTATCTGCCGAGCAAACCAAGGTGAGTTCACACAGCCAAGGCATGGGATTCCCGGGTTGGGAATTGGGTTGGATATGTTGATATTGAAAGAGTTACTCGTACTTACGCATTCACTAGACTATAGACCATCGTCCTCAGGATAGTCAGGACACGTTACGTAAAGCCTACGTAACCCAGTATTTGCCATTTGTCTCCCGGGTCGGGAGGACACGTTACGTAAAGCCTACGTAACCCAATACCTTCTACTGTCTTCCGGGTCGGAAGGACACGCTGCGTAAAGCCTACGTAGCCCCCACGCGTACCACTGTCCTCGGGGAAGGGCACGTCACGTAAAGCCTACGTGACCCAGTACGTATTCCTGTTCTCGGTAAAGAAGAACACATGGTCGGAAGTTAGTCTAGTAAGTACCACTGATGAGAAGCCCTCATTAGTAATGATAAACGTGGGAAGCCCCCACCAGTAATATAAACACAAGGTTTGGGAAGCCCCCACCTTTAGTACACACTAGTATGGGAAGCCCCCACTAGTTATACTTATGCACTATGTTATAAACTTACTTTCTGTGAACTCGCTCAACTAGTTTGTTGATTATTTGCTGCATGCCTTGCAGGACCTTAGGTATACTTGGAGCTTGCACCAGAGGAGAAGCGGGTCGTTGTGGACAAGAACACGTGAATGCTTATTAAACACTTTTACATTCACACATTGATACTTATGTTTTGGGTTTTACATTTAATGCTTCCGCTACATATACAACGTTTGGTTTTGAACATCAGTCGTATCTACTATTATTATTAAATGCTATGTTTGATATGATTGATGGCTTGATCCCGGTCATGTCACGCCTCCAAGCGGTGGTACTCCGTGTGTGGAAGTTGGGGGTGTGACAAAATAGATATAGATATGGTTGTGGTACGTGATTGTGTTTGCTTTAAAATTTACTTTCATTTTCATAAGGGTGTAAGGAGTGGTTAAACACTTTGGAGTGGTAAACTAAAAAACCGACCAATCAGAGCACGCCATGTCAATCAGGCAAAAGTGTTTAAACTTTGCCGCATGTTGCCGATCACCACTCCGTATGCCCTAAGATTTAACACACTAATCCATACTATGAGAAACATTTAGCATAGTATCTCCTAGTAACGCATAAATATGATCATTTGAAGCATCCAATGATATCTAAGTTCACAACCTTACACATAAGGGTGCACGGGGCACTATGCGAGGAGGCAAGCGGTGACCCAAGTTCCCGAGTGGGAACATCACCGTCATCCCCGCGGTGAGGCAAATCGGGGACCAAGATCGGTGTATGTTCACCGCACAAGAAATTGCACAAGGATCGAGATTTTAACGTTGGGCAACGGTCAAATGTTTAAAAAAAAATTCAATTTTAACCAATATAAATAGGGTAATGCTAGACAAAAAACCCTAAAATTCTTAGAAAACTCTGGAAACCCAAATCTCCCCCCATTTTTACCCAACCTCCCGACATTTTTTTTTTTTGAAAAAAATTACACATGTAATATACATGTTTTAGAGTGTTTTGGGCCAAAAAAAACAAAAAAGCGCCGAAGGGATTTTTTTAAAAAAAATAAACAAAATTCAGTGCCTAACATGTGTTAGACAAAAATGCTGAAAGTTGCTGAAATTTTTTTTTTAAATTATCCCTTTGGCGCTTTTTTGATTTTTTTGGCCCAAAACTCTTAAAAACATGTATATTACATGTGTTATTTTTTTCAAAAAAAAAATGTCGGGAGGTTGGGTTTTCTAGGGTTTTTTATATAGATAGGGTTTTCTATCTAGCCCTACCCTATAAATAACCAACTTCAATCTAATTTTTTACCACACCCATTCTCAAACTTATACTCTAAAAATCTATCAAATACAACCCAAAGCCAAACCGAGCAATGGAGAACCAACCCCGCGAAGCCAAGAAAAAATCTAAGGGACGCGGCTCGCAACCGTCTCGTGGTGGTTCGAGCGGTGCAACTGCACAACCACAACCCCCTTTCGGATATACTTCACAACCCCCGTTTTTTTACCAACAACCTTCACACCCCTCCTTTTACAACACCCAACCACAACCCACTTTCGGCTATTTTCAAAATTTGTTATCAATGGATCCTCAAACCCCCGCCTTCGACACGTATGGTTTTCGTTCCCCACAAGTTCCATCTCCACGAGAAAATGTTGAACGTCCTCTACCTATTCACGAGGACGAGGAAGTAGTGCCCGAAACTCAAAATTTGGGCGACTATGAAGATGACACCGGCGATGATGAATATAATGTGGATGAAGACGCCGGCAACGAAGAAGATGACACTCGGGATAAAAAAGGGAAAAATGGAGCGCCAAAATTGGACAAAAGTCCAAGAAGAGGCGTTGGCGAAGGCGCGAGTACATTGCTCTACCAACAAAAAGAAGGGCAATCAACAAACCCTCGATGGTTTTTGGCGTAGGATTTTAGATCATTATAACGCCAGCGTTGGTGGAAGTAACCGGACCATGCATCAAGTACGGTCTAAATGGGGCCCGATGATGACGAAAATAAACTTTTTCAACGGCCTATACCAACAAGCGGTAAAAATTATATTTTTTAACGTTGTATATTTTTTTAATTTTGTGTACTAAGTTCATATTTTTTTAACACTTGTTATTTTATAATATGTAGGATCGCACACGAGGAAGCGGGTGTAGCGATCTCAACGTGATGAAAGTCGCTTTAAAGGAATTTAAAGATAAATATCCGAGCGGTTTTCAACATGTCAAGGCATGGGAGGTCGTTCGAAAACACGACAAATGGGCCCAAGTCCCATTGTTGGGTGAGGAAGGGGAAGGTTCGACACAAAAAAGAAAGCCCATTGACGTGGACCCTTCCATACCCTATATGAACGAAGACCCCTCGCCACAAAGAACACAACGGTGAGACAAGCGTCAAGCGACATCGTCCGAGGGCTCGGCCGAGTTGGCGGCACAATTCAAAGAGTACACCGCCATGAAAGAAGCGAAGCACGCGATGGAATTGGAGGCGATTGAATTGAGGAAGAAAAGAGAGTCGGAGGCTCGCGAGCTCATAACGGAACAACGCGAGACGATGAGAAACTACGCATACGATCGAGATATGAAAACATTCCTCAAGCCGCACGACGATGCTCCGCCAGAAATGTTGCCGTTCATCCTCGCCCGAAAGCGCGACATCGCTAACAAGTACGGGTGGCCGTGCAATTTCTAAAATTTTTATGTAGTATTGCGATGTAATTTTTATTTTATTAAATGAAATGTAGTTTTTTATTTTATGCAATTATGTTTTACTTTTTATAAAAATATTTTCTTAATTAAAAAAATAAAAAAACAAGTCCCCCAAGAGAGGAGTGCCGCCATCAAATTGAGGGTGTGAGGGAAGTTAAGAGGGGAGTTGACATGACGCGTGCTAATTGGGTGTGTAAGAGAGGGGACTCCCCTAAGAGAGAAGTGCCCCTTACACCCTAAGGTGACAAATGGTATTTAAACTCACAAGCTTCATATCACTGCCACACACAATGAACATGAGACAGATGATCAACAATCGTATCAGTTTCACTTATTTTATTTCTTGATCATGAATCAAACTTCATATCTCTTCCCTTTTCACTTATATACATGTTTTTGTTTTTATTTTGTATAAATAGTTTAACAATCCAACTTTTATCTAATGAATTCTCCAATCTTTCTCATAAAGCACGAACTTGATAAATGTTATTGAATAGAGTTAACTTCGTTTATGCTTTATGTGGTTTGATCATTTTAACGCTTTTGCTCCAGTTGTTTAAAAACAACCATTTTCCTCCCTGATGTTTTCATTTTATTGCCAATTTGCTCCTAGGCTTTAACTCAGTTAAAAATCTCAGTTAAAAGTAAGGGTATTTTGGTAAATTTTATATAGATGTTCAATTTCGTTAAATTCTTAAATCTAGTTGTCTTTTATTGATATTAAAAATAAAAATAAATATAATTTAAATCTATTAAGTCATTTATCAATATAATGATCAACCAATTAGTCCATCACCATTCATTGACCAGCAACCTCTCCCCTCCTTCTGCTGTTAATCGACCACCATCACCATCCCGCCGCCACCACCTGCCATCACCACCATCCTCCACCACTTAATTTTCTGTTTCTTATTAACCTAAATATTCATCTTTATCTACCTAATATCCATTCCTTCCTATCCACAAACCACCCCACCTCCACACCACCACGAAATCGACGCTAGAACCATTACACAACACCGCCTGCCACTATAAATTAACTGGCGCCACCACACATCGACCATGTCGTGAGTTATTTCATCTACCTACTACCTCCGGCTCTACCATTTTCCGGCTACCATTTTCGTTTTGTCGGATCTATAGTCCCAGCTAGATTTAGGGTATTTTTAGAGTGGGAGGCGATGGGGAGTTAACATCGGATTTGGGTCTAGAACTTTTGGATCTAAACGTTCAAACTCTAGCCGTTCGATTAGGGTTTCAAACACGATGGCGATGAAGGTTCTTATCGAGAGTTGAGTGGTTGGTTTGAAGCAGATAGGGGTTTCAAAACAGCAGGTGGTTGTGGTTGTTGGTAGTCGACGACAAGTGGTTGTGGTTGTTGGTAGTCGGCGGAAAGTGGTGGTGCTGGCGGAAGTGAAGGTTGTGGTGGCGGAGGTGCTGGTTGCAGGTTATGGTGTGTGTGAAGTGGCGGGTGGTGACTGGTGGTGGTTGGTGGTGGAGTAGAGAAGAGAGAGGAGAAGGTTTGTGAGAATCTGTCATGTGTATATATAATAATAATAATAATAATAATAATAATAATAATAATACTTTTGCATGTAAATTACCATAATACCCTAGGTTTATTCTTGAAATTATCAAAATACCTTTCTAGTTAACTGCTATTTTAGATGGGGTTAGGGCCAAGGAGTTGATTGGAAAAAATTACCTAACATCAGGGAGGAAAATGAGTGTTTTTAAACTATTGAGACAAAAACGTTAAAATGATTAAACCATAGGGAGCAAAAACGAAGTTAACTCTTTTGAATAAATGACATAACTTTTAAAACAATCAAGTTTAATATAAATAACTTGACTTTTAAAACAATCAAGTTTAATAAAAGTACGTTTGAAATGTGTAAAAATATCAAAGAGAACAGTTTAATCATATGAATGTTTTAAATATTTTAATTTAAGGTGGTTAATTTAGAAAGCTGTAATTGTTTCAGCAAAACCAATTCTAAATTACATTCATGTATAAACAATAAAAGATTTTAAAATGAGTTTAATTAATTTTAAATCTAAATAAACAACTTTTATAAGACTATAATAAATAAATAAATAAAATATAAAAACAACTAATCTGAATTTATCTTAAATATTAAATACATGAAGTGAGAGAAATAAAGACTATAATTAATGAGCTAATCTATACTTTCTATAAAAGGAGAAACTGAGCTGATATAAGAAAAGCTGATGTGGCAGCAATAGAGGTTGTCCAACAATGCCTTTCTTTTGTCATTATTGCATCATAAGTCTTAATATATAAAATCACTTTAAAATACATTTAAAACTCTGCCATCAAAACCTCTGCCCATATTGATGTATTCATGTATACAAAATTCAAACATCTGTCATTAAAATCTTTTTCTAGATTCAAAATTCAAAATCCTGGCTCTAGGTTCAAAATTCAAACCATATACATATACATATATAACATACATGATTCTAACTCCACATTCAAATTTCAATTCATCTCTCCCACTCATATCCGTGAGCAATCTCTCTCTCTCAAATGCAGAGCTCCCATATTCAGCCGGTTAATCTCCGATTACAGATCTTTGTACTTCACATAATTGTTCCAACATCGTCGAAAGTATGTTTTTTTTGTAATTTTGAATTTTAAATTTTGAACTGATCTGCTCTAATTCTCGCTTTATATTTCAGCCTAATCAGAGTTGTTTGAAATTCATATAATTGTCTGCGGGTCATTTTAGGTTTGTGGATTTTTTTTAAAGTGTTGATAATGTTGATAATTTTTATTTTAAAGTGTTGATATATTTCAGCTCTCTTTTCTTCGAGTGCCCAGTGGTAGAAGCATCTGTTTGCCATCTAGATGTTAGAATATGTTAATATGGATATTGATAGTATTAAATTAAAATAAATTAGATACAAAGAAAGATTACACGCTACAATTAACACTTGCTAGGATTTCGTAGACTCTCGCCTTTTTCCATGCAATTTCATTCTTTCTTTTGTTTTGCAGAACCGCTAGCATGTCGCAGATTTTCTGATTCTGTTTCAGCATTTGTGTGATATACTCTTCTGCATTATTCTTGAAGTCTGATGTAGGAGCATGGAGGACTTCATCAAGCAATCCGATGCTGCTCCAGGTTTTCTTATAATTATTATCACTGATGATGCCGATTTTTCTGTTTAGTTCTTCATCAGCTCTGTTTTCTTCGAGCGACCATTTAGAGAATTGCATTTTAACATCGTTGGTGTCTGACCAATGGTAGAAGCATCTGTTTGCCATATAGAGTATTGTTGGTGTTGCTGATTTTGATTTGGTTTCAGACAGTTTTTTAAAAGACAATTTGTTGATGTTTTGAATCAAACTAATGATCAGTCTTTCATAGCGTTTAAATGTATCTTTATGGTAAACAAAGAGGTTAATCATAATTATGATAACCTGTTTTTTATTTTTTTTGAAGGTTTCAAATTTGTCCTTTTGGTTTCTTGACATTTAATTTTATAGTTTTCTCATAAAAACTTATTTTTGACAAGTTTTGCATTAAAGGGTTGATGTTTTTAAATACAGATTTATATGTTTATATTAACTGTACACGTTTTTCCCTCCTAGATTATTAAATGTACAATGAATTTAAATCTGACATTTGGGCTGTTACAATATTTCACTATATAATATCATTGACAGTTCACCTGTTTTTCATCACGTTTTACTACCAACATATCCTTCCTTCACATCACTTGAGTAATATATAACTTAAAATGTCATCATACATTTCTGCAGAGTCTGATGATTTAAAGCAGCGCTTTATCAAGCAAGTTAAGGATTAAGTATATGAGTATAGGGCTACTCTTCGAGAGCTGAAGAGACGTTTTGATGGACTGCATCTTGGTTTTTTCACGAGAGACCAGGTTTCTAGAAACCTGATGGCGATGCCTTCGACTTCCGTTCGTGACCTTTGTGTTGTCAGTAATATAGAGTGCGGTGATAGAGACGTGGAGTTCATGGCGATGCTCAAGGATATACATCGAGAGGTTTAGCACTCGATGGAGTTGAAGCTAAAATTTCTTAATTCTTGCTTTAGATTCTTAAATTTCTGGTTATTGTTAGATTTTAAAGTTTTGTTGTTCACTACTCGATGTAATTGTTGATCTTTTAATGTCATAAATAAATTCTAATCCTACTAATCTTTGTGGAGCATTTTACTTTTACTTATTTTAGCAAGCATAAGTATTATTATATAGTTTTTAATATCATATGAGGATTGCAGATCGATATTGATGTAGATGTGAAATTGTCTCTAAGTTTGATTTAGATTATGTTGATGTTGAATTATGCCTGAACAGATGTTTGGTAAGTCAACAGAGGTTTAAATCTCTCAGGTTGGTTTAAGACTGAACAGATGATTGCAAAGCCAAAATATTCTAGAATATCTGATCATGAATAACAGTTTTTTTTTGAAGAATTTGCTCCTCCAAATTAGAAAGAATCAATATCTGATACTGTAAAGGTCTGTCAAAGCTAAAGTCAGCCAAAAGAGAACATCTGCTTGAAGTGATCGTCTGCTGATGAAGAAAGTCTGAAAAAGCAAATGTCTGCTATGGGTCAAAAGATGTTAAAGAACAACAGATGATACTCAACATATGCTGCTCAACAGAGGTTTTCATACTAACAGTGCTTAGGCTAATAGCAGATGTTTGGAGTTTGTTAGGCTAATAGCAGGTTTTCATTGTAATTGCAAACTTCGTAAAAGCATGGTGATGAAAGCATTAAAATGTCTTCGGAACATCAAAAGTCCATTTTTAAAAAATAGCTATTTTTGAAAACTTTTTCAAAAATCCTTAAAAGTCTGTTGAAAACAATTGTTTTCGAAACCTCTGTTTGGCTAAAAATTCATCCGCTGCTGAAAGGTATCGTCTGTTCTCATAAGTTCTGTTTATCCTAACGACTGTTGACTTACCACTGTTCCCAACCTCTGTTGTTGCCCAACAGAGGTTTCCAAACAACTGTCATCCATTATCACAACAGAGGTTCTGACGTGGACAAATGTTAGCCATCAGATCTTTGTAACTTCTACCACACCAGCATTCACTTTTTCATTTTATAAAACCATGTTTCATCCTCAAACAGAGCTTTGAGAAATTAGGAAGTACTAACACAAGGGAAGTGGATAGAGCCTGTTAAGATTTTCAAATACCATTTATGCCTCCTCACCCCATATGAAAGATTCTTTCTTCAACAAGTTAGTTAATGGCTTAGCTATACCCCCAAAAGCTTTGATAAACCTTCTATAATATCCTGACAACCTAAGGAATCCTCTTAGCTATTTAATTGTTTTTGGTGTTGGCCAAGAAATAATAACTGCTATCTAAGATGGGTCAGTAACTACTAGTACAACATGAGATACAAAAGAACTGGTACTTTCTCTAGTGTCTAACAGTTCATGTGTCATGTTTACAATAACATCTTTTTGAGCTGAAATCAATAAGGTTTCCATGTAATAGGTTGAGTAACTTCTTTCAAGATTATCTTATGATCACACTGCCTTTCCGGTGGCAGTATAGTAGGAATAACAAACACATCTTTATACTTTATTTATATCAATTTCTCCACTTCATCTTTTGTACTTCCAGGAATAACATCTGGAGTATGTTGTTGTACATTACTATCATTAGGTTGCAGACTAAACGATTGAGCCGAAGCTACTTGATTACTCATAAATAACAATTCATGACGTTTCTCAGCTGAGCACATAGTGACACCTTTATTTTTTTCCCCTTTTTAACTCAAAAATCACTCCATTAACTAGGAATTTCATAGTTAAATTCCTAAAGTTCCATGTAATATCATTCAGACTATGTAACCATTGAATGCCTTACACCATATCATGATTGGATAAGGATATTAAAAACACATCAGTCTTAAACCGATCACCTTGCATTGCCCATTGTAAGTTGTCACACATCTTGTTAAATTTCATTTGATCTCGATCAGCCACTATGATATCCATTGCTTTAATATCCTTAGTGTTGAGACCTAACTTTAGGGCAAGTTTTTCATCTAAAAAATTATGAGTAGACCCTAAATTAATCAAGATCTGTAAGGGTTTGGTTCCAATAGATCCTATGACTTTCATAGTTGAGTATGAGGTATTCCCATGATTGCATTCAATGAAATTTGGTTCTTGAATTTCCTTTGACTTATCATTTTCAAACTCATTGCCCAACTCATGTTATTCTTCCAAATCTAGTAATTTAATAGAAAATAAGTGTTTGTTTTTACACTGATTAGTGGTGAAAATCTTTCATTACAACCAAATCAATTTCTTTAGGACTCAATCTTCTAATTGGTTTAGCCTTAATAGGTGGAGTAGGTAATAGTGATAAACTGGAAGAACCGCTACTGTTAATACTTTCTTGACCATATTCACTGCTTTTCTAAGGAAAACCGGAACCATAAGATCTACTATATTTACCATTGTTTTAAAAACCGGGATTTTAGATCCTGTCGGATTGGGCTTAAAGATGGTTCAACCAGTTGACTAGCTAACTATATAATTCCATAAATTACAACATCAACTCAAAAAATAATCCAAACATGCATGATTACATATTAAAAGATAATCCAAAATTATATAAACATACTACATAACAATTAACAACACTCCTACATCATTTATATAAACATATCGTGTTACTATCTTTTCTAAAAATTACAAATAAATAATTTGTACATTAAATACGAGTATAAAAATCACCATCAACCTAATAATTCAATCCTAGGAGATGAAATGATGATGCTTTTGAATTTTGATTGCTCATCGATGGGTTTTACGTGAGGTAAGACTGAAAGGCGTTTTAGCCTCCTAAACGGTTTAGGGTTAAAAATCCAAAGTTTCAAACTATAAAATTACCTTAGGCCAGTATCGGTATTACGATACAAACCGGTATACCGGATTTTGCCGTCGGTATAACACTTGTGCCGTTTCACTAATTTACTGGGATGTTTCGTATCGGAGTTACATCCAGTACCGGTGTTACCGGACGGTATTTACCAGCTTTTAAAACATTGATATTTACTACCATTAGCAGCCTGAATTGCCATATTAGATTCATCATGTAGTCTAGCTAACATATAAGCCTCAAGTATGTTTCTTGGCCTTAACAATCTAATAGGATACCCAATTTCAGGCTTCACAGTCCTCAAGAACAAACTCACAACATATTCATCACATATTGTTATCTTTGTCAGGGCCAACTCAAACTGTTGACACAAATCATGTAAGGAACCTATTTGTTTTGAAGCTAGGGCCCCCATTGCATCTTGTATCATCACTTCTGCAAACCTTGTAGAAATGAAGTTCTTGTAATCTTCCCATAACATGCCCTCAATTAAACCACCCCTTGACATGACAAAGGACTGATGCCAAAGCAAAACAACATTTTCAAGATGGAAAATGACATATTTAACCTTCAATCTTCTGGAGTTCCATCCAATGAAAAGTAGTGTTCCACTCGACAAAACCAACCCTCAACATTTGTGCCATTAAATTTAGAGAAATCCATCTTTGTCAGCCTGTTATTACTCATGTGATACAATTATCTTCTAACTCATCACCGCTGGTACTGGTTTTGTATCCATTTGTGTTCAATTGATTGTTCTCAGTACTTGTAAATTCTTCAGAATTTTGGCTAATTGCGATCTCATCTCTTTCATATCGGCTGCATTCTTAGTGGTAGCAGACTTAATGAACTCTAATTCTGTCAAATTTTTACCCGTTGCTATTTCTAAAGAAAGTAATGAAGCATCATGATCCTGAACTCTTTGTTCTAGAGTTTGATTTTTGGTTGTCATGCTGAATCGATCGAATAATGATCAGGTCGTAAGTGAAATGAAATCGGAAGGAATTTGTCCGAAAAAAGATCAAATTCAATGAAAAGGGATCGATTGTTGTTTGAATGAACTGGAAATTCGAGTGTGTGCCGAGAATCGACAGCTCTGATGCCACTTGAGAGAAAGAAACAAGTGTTGGGTTTCCATGGTGATCGGTCAAAATTTTATTTATCAAAAACCCGGTTCAATAAACGGTTAATTAATTAAGCGAGTTAATTAATAAAACACAACGGAAAAATAAACAAGTGATCAACAAAACGAAACCCGAAAGGATCCGGTTACATGCAAATACGAGCACAATGAAAAAGTATATTTAACTACCGATGAGAAAGATATACCACGGTTAATGACTAACCGGTTGAGACACCGAGTTTCAACGAACAAGTGCTAGTGATACGAATTAACGAATGCGAGTGCGAACCCGTATAGCGGCGGTGGTGACCGGTGGCGGCAGACGGGCGGTGGTGAGCGGCGGCAGCAGGCGGGCGGCGGCGTCTGACAGCGGCAGAGGCGGCGATGGCGGCCCGTGGTGGTGGCGGTTGTGTCCGGTTGTGGATGTGGGTGCTTTGAGAGTTTTTGCAAAATCTTCCAACTTCACAAAGCTTGTCCATACACTCCTTTAAATAATATATGGAGATCCATGCATGTGCGACAAATGGCGGGCATGCATATGGAAGATGGACAAGTGTCGAGAAGCTTATTCATGTCCAACAAGTGGCCATGCAAGATTGCACGCGCGAGAAGTGGCGGTAGGTTGGTGCATGTGCGAAGCAAAGGTGTATGCGCGACAAGTGGCGTAGGATGAGTATACTCGTCTCACCCGGTCCATGTACCTGTCTCTCAGTTAATACCCGCAACAAGTTTATCAGTTAAGATAAACAATTATATTATTAATAACGAGTATTAATAATATAAATCCGCTCATGATCATAAATATAATTATGATCTGTTTCATATCCTTCGTAATTACCAGTTAAACCAGTTAAGTGGATTTTAGTTCGTTGCCCAAGGTGTAACTCTTACGGGTCAAGACCCGGTCGGCAACGTTGACTTATCGAACCGGACATAATATCCAACAGCTCGCACTTGGACGGTCTCTGATAAGATCTCAATGCAGACAGCCAGCGGTGCTCTAGCAACACATAGCTGCCCCCAACAGGTCATGACACTTTAAAGTCATTAACCAAGGTATCTTCTCTTTAGCAACGACTTGCTACATGAAGACAGTAGACTTATGGCAATCTTCGTCATCTATCCTTTTTGTAAAAGACATCAATTGAACAATGAGACATGGATCAAATTCAATCTCACATGGCGTTCAATCATTATCATTCTCGTTCATAGAATCAAAGTGGTCCAATCAAACACATAGTAAGTTTGGGTAAGGCCTTACACTTCACTAGTTTGAATCAATGAGGGCGCCCCGATGTCTAACTGTTACATATAATGTAAGAGTACAGAATTCCATCTTGACTACATACAACTCCCATTGAACTTCAGAACCACTTCCAACCAATGCCTTTATGACTGGCAGTTATGCGACAATGTTTGACATTGATCAAAGAATAGTGTTTGGACCCAGTATGGCCTAAACAACTTCTTTTCACGTACAAGACCTACAGAATTATCAAGTTTATATCACTTTGAAACAAAATAGTTTACAAGGTGATTGTAAGATTATTATCTAATACAAATGAATCTTGAATTATGTGGGTGAGAAGGGCAATGGAATTTGTGTATTATATAGGAATGCTAAGCTTCAAACTCAATTTTCTTCTGCTGGTTGAGCCTTCTATTTATAGAAGGTTGGGTACATGAATAAACAATAGTTTATTCATGCAATAAGTCCTGCAAAAAGTAGCAATTTGACATATTCATTGAATCCAACGTTCAAGTTGCCTTTGTAATCATGATATCCAATAATATCAACTTGCTTCGGTCATTGTGGCAAGATAGAGTTGAGTTTTAGACAAGTGGGGTATTCATCAGAATTTCTGATAAACCACTTCATCAGAAATTCTGGTGAAAAAATCATCAGAAAATCTGATGATCAGAATCGTCAGAAACTGATGATATTTCATCAGAAATATCATCAGATCAATCAGAAATGACCTTCTCTGATAATCCAAATCAGCTCTTGATCAACTTGTGATTTTTTGAAGTAGATGTTGTGCATTTCAGTTGTCCTATCTGATCTTCTTTTTCTTCTTGTGATCTTCAGGACTGTTATCTCTTCATAGATCCAGTTGATTGTGATTTTCTTCAACTTACAAATAAAGTTTCCTAACAAATAGTCTTTAGTAAACAAAAGTTCTAGTATGTATCTCAGGTCAGAGGATACTAAATGAGTATACCTAAATCAACTACATCTTATGACCAAGATCCATGAAGATGATTTGACGCGAGTTACATCCAACATCACTTACAATGAGGTTTGTGAGTTTGGAAGTCAACCCAATAACATAAATACATGGGCAAGGCCCAATAGCATAAAAGACATAGGCAAGGCACAATGATATAAAAGACATGGGCAATGCCCAATAACATAAAGATATGGGCAAGGCCCAATAACATAAAAGACATGGGCAAGGCCCAATAACATAAAGACATGGGCAAGGCCTAATAACGGACACTCAACTGTGTTGTAGTGGCCGCACCACAGATCTCCAGTGACGGAACAAAAGATGTGCTTGTGGAAGAGGAGATAGGGAGAGTTAACACTGTGGGTTACGACTAGACAGAGGAATGGTACCCTCTATATTTAACTAAAGATGTCCCGGATGATGCGCCTTTGGGTTTGATTGTTTTTTATTAACAAGTTGTCTTGTATCGTGATAGGAATGGAGACCTTCAGTGTTATGAGGATCGTTGTCCTCACAGGTGGTAATTTTATTAGTTGATGTTAGTGATGGGCGTGAAGTGTGTATATATTTTAGGTGTATATTTTAAGCCCTTTTTACACTTTTTAGCCAAGTTTTAAATTTATAAACACGATATTCACTAACACTAAACACACATATGGGCAAGTGCACCCATCGTGGACGTAGTATAGTGTTGGTTAGATATCGAGGTCGTCCAAGGACACAAGAGCTTTTAGTACCGGTTTATCCTCAACGTCTAATCAAATCAAAATGTTAGAAAAAGGTTTTTTAAATAGAAAAATAAAATTAACTAAAATGCTGAAAATAAAAATAAAAATAAAAATAAAAACAAATAGACAAGATGAATCACTTGGATCCGACTCGTGTGTAGTGTAACCTTTGATTATTTTCACACTTTTGCACTTGTTTAAGAGATTATCTTAGTTATTGTAGTAGGCCAATCTTTTGAAGGTGACGTTACCCTCAACCCAGTAGTTTGAGTCAGCAAGGATACAATCCTAAAAGGTCGGATTATTGAAAGATAATTAATTAAGTTATTAATGCATAATGTGGTAGGCCCCTCTTTTGAAGGCGACGTTACCCTCGGCTAAGTAGTCTGAGTCAGCAGGGATACAGTCCTAAGTAGCTGGGTTAAAGTTTTAATAGTAGTTTGACTTATGAGGGGATCAAAGAGTTTGGACCCCCGCCATCCAATACCGGTGGGTATTAAAGGAGGTCCTACTAAATTTGACCCAGGTCCTTTGCAGGATCTATACACTGAACAATGGCAAGACTCTTACCAAACCGTTCCCTTAACCCCCGACCAGGTAGCCAACATACCTCCATATAGACCGTGGAGATATGAATGGTGAAAATCTTTTATTTTATATAGACAGTAAAATAATGCCAAGACACCACAGACAAACGATAAGGAAGAATCACCTTCAACATAAGAAACTAGTAATTAAAGTCATTAATACATAACCAATTAAAAAGTGCAAAAGACTAAAAAATAAAAGTATTACACTAAACACTTGTCTTCACCAAGTGATGTAAGAGACTTAGGCAAACATGGCCTTTGATTGTCAAGAACTCTTACGATCAATCTTGGATCCCGAGACGACTCACACACTCTATGATGGACAGTGGATGATGGTGGTGGATGATGGTGTTGTGATGGTGGTGGGTGGTTGTAACACCTTGAAAATTTGTGTCCAATAAAGTATAAACACGTGTCATAAGCTCTGAACGTGAAAAGAATACTTTGGAGGGACTAAAGTTGACAAACGGGGAAACTATGTGAATATAAGGGTCCAAAGTGTCAACAATGGATAAATATATTCTAAAATAGCCCTACATAATGTTTATACCTTCCAACGAATAAATCATGGATCATATGAAGCGAAACATAAAGGAAAGTGAGGAATTACAAACTACAGAGGCTAAAAGTGTCAACATGTGCAAAGTATACCTCTGAGTGACCTTTTGGCAGACCCGAAGCTTTGTAACGATAAAATATACTCACTAGAATATGTGGTTAAAATTTCATAAAGTTTCGTTATCGTATGAGAAAGTTATGATCAAATTCGCGTTCGAGGGGTTAAAAGCGTCAACTTTGAATTCTATGGCCTTATGAGTGGTTACAAGGTTAGTCAAGGACTTAACCAAGTTAGTAAATGTCCCAAGGCCCTTAAAAATCAAGTTTGGAGGCTGAGATGGCAATTTAGAAGCTCAAAACCACGTTACAAAGGACCAGGGACCAAAAGTGCAAACTTTGAAAACATGTTGACTGATCAGACAGGTCAGGTGGCCCGCGTGAGAATCCCTGGTAACCCCAGGCGGGCCGCATCAGGCTCCCAGTAACAGAAACTCGTGGACAGCTGCCATTCAGGCCTGTTAACCGACTTAGTAAGCTTGTTTTATATACCAGGGGCTGCCCCAATGGTATTTCATGCATAGGGGGCACTTGGACTCATCTGGGATCACCTATAGACTTGTTTGGCACCATCTTGTTGCATCAAAACATCTATATAAGAGCCACTAGTTGTAACCATTTGTGCATTCATTTGCAAGTGTTCACAACCCAACTCCTGGAGCTCTCTGGACAGCAAGCACTCTTCCTTAGGCTCTCTAATCTCAATTAGGACTCTTGTAAGTGTCCTTAACCCTTCCTAGTTCGTTTTAGCTTAGTTAATTAGCTAAAAGTCAAACCGTCGTAATTAAGGTTTGACTTCGTGATTAATTAAAATGTGCTCTGTCAAATCACGAATTAAAAGTACCTTTAAGTAGGTAATTATGTGGGTAACAAACCCTTAAAAGGGTATTTTCAGATTCCCACTCTAACTATGTTAATTGTCGAGTCAAAGCTTATTATAAAAAGTCAACAGAAAGGTTATTTGCGAATTAATACATAATTAGCAATGTAGGATGCATGCAACCTGTTTAATCATTAAAATAACTTGGTAATTAATGTAAGAACATGTTCCAACATGTTCAACTCGACAATTTTCAGTTTAGGCTCGGTTTGGAACCGAAAGTCGCAAAGTTTGACTTCTGCTTTGACTTTCAGTTCTGACCCGTTTAAGCCAAGATTAGGATTGCCTTAGAGCTTCTTTTGAACCTATTTACATGTTAGTATAACTCTCTGAGATTATACAACTTGGTTCATTAGATATCCTATTCACATGCATGTTTCCGTTAATCGCTTATATGTTGACCATTATGCCCATTTGACCTTAAAACGGGATTTTTGAAAATGTAAAAGGGTAAGCACCTTAGCTACTGATTTACAAACTTGCAACCAAAATTTGAAGTCAGTTTGAGGTCTAGATTAAGAGTTATGCTCAATAGCGTAATTAAGGGCTTCTTTGATAATTAAACGGCGTAAATTATGTATAGCCTATCAAAACCCAAATTTTTATACCAAACTTTTTACCCACTGTTATAAAATAACATTTTGGGATTTTTGGTGATTTTTATTTATTTTTATGCTAAGCATAACTTAGTGTTCTAAGATTATTTCGGTTTATGCCGGTTTTGCCCTTTTTAGCCATAAAATGAGTTTTACAAATCCTTTTGACCTCAAACCGATTTCTAATGATTTGTTATGATAAATAAATTATTTTGAGCCTTCTGGAATATTAAAAATATCAGCTTTTTACAGAAAACCCGGAAATGGCTCCAAATCGCCTTTTTAGGCATTTTTATCGCATAAGTGTGCACTAGAACCTTATTAAGCATAAGGGTTTGAACCTATTGATGAAATTAGTAACTTTTTATACTCTAAACAGTAGGCAAATGTTTTGAACTCAAAATTCCAGAATTGACCTTTTAGGCACATGTGAAATTACCAAAATGCCCCTATGGTGCATAGTAAGGTTAAAGATAATAAATTTCACATAAATTGGATACCCTACTGTTATAACTTAGTAAATTAAACATATTTACTAATTAAATCAGACCTGTAACTCAGGTTATCCTTTTAACCCTTTTACACCTTATAAAATGACCAAAACGCCCTTATGAGGCATAGTTTTGGTTTAAAATCATTTGGGGCATAATGGAAGATATCATTCTGATATCACAACATATTTTAAGCATATTGACTTCAGAAACTTGTATTTGACTCTTATGGTTACTCGTTACGCATTATACGCGTTCGGATCGGCTTAAGTGACTAGTTTGGCCATTTTAGCCGAAACGGGTCAAACCATATCTTTTCGGTCTCAAAATCCAGAATGTGATTATGTTACCCATATAAAACAAGTGCGCAAGCTTGTTGGGACAAAACCACATTCTAAAACGGTTTTCGCCTTATTGTGCGTTTAAAACCGTAATCTTTATATAAAACTAACCGGTCTAAGCTTAAGACTCGTTAGGATTCTAATAGGTTATTAAAACCTTAATTTCCAGATCTAGGAGCCCAGTAAAAGCTACTTGCACTCGTTATATTTGGTTTATACTTGCTCAGGTAAATACGTTTAACTTATTTTCCCTATACGGGCTTGGGGTACGGTATATAAAATACCGCTTGGTCGGGAAATTGACCATAACCGGTCTTGGTTATGTGCAGTCAAATGAACCCGTTTGAAAATGCTGTTTTGTTTGTTAAACGCCTTTGGGGGCTTAATGACCGTGTCCCGGATATCCTTGGCATCATTCAAAGAATGGCCACGACCTTAGCACTCGGGTGTAGGCGTACACCCGTAGCGCTGTATAACATGTATAATCGTCGGTACGAGAGAAGTCTCGCGGCGGAATTATATTAAGTGGTGTGTCTATTAATCCTTAACCCGGAACGAACCCGGGCTACTGAACGCAGAATGAACATGTAATTCTTTTACAAGATTATTAAGCAAATAATTATCCCAAGTTATAAAAAGTTTTATGCCACGTGCATTTAAATCAATTTTAAACATTTTCAAAATGAGTCAGTTAAATTGTATTTACCAGTGTAAACTGACGTATTTTCCAAAAAGACTAAGTGCAGGTACTACGCGTAATAGGCTGGTCACTCCTTAAGCATCCATAGAAGTCTCGCAAGCTTAGGATGCATGAAGTCTGTTGAAATGAAGTTTCCTGTTTATTTGATTCTGCATGTGGATTCTATTTCGACATTTTGTGATACTCGAATATTACAATAATTTAAGTTGAAATGAATCTATCTTTGCTTCCGCTGTGCATTATAATTTGTGTTGTTTGACTATGATGATATCAACTACGTCACGTTAATCCCCCACCGGTGACACGTGGAAATTAGGGGTGTGACAGGTTGGTATCAGAGCCAACACTGAGTGAATTAAACACTAGCCTTTTGTGTTTAGTCTCAGTGCACGAATTGTACATTCTTCGAGTTCCGAGTCTAGAAAAAGAACATAGGACAAATTCTGTTTTTTGTTTTATTTTATTTTTGGGGTCTTATTATTATATGTTGTTGTTATCTAAAACTTGTATGCAGGTCAACATGCCACCAAGATTTCTTCGTGGTCGAGGCAAAGGACCAGTCACGGTTCACGATCACGAAGCCGGGCCTTCGCACCGGCGTACCCCGTCCATCACCATGAGCACTAGTCCACAAGAGCCGTGGAGGCTCTATGTTGAACCCGGGAGACGGTCAGTTTCCCTCAGCTCTTCACCTTCTTACCAGCACTCCTTTGAGCCCCAATCGGAAAATGAGCCCAACGAACAACCACCCTCTTTCATACCTTTGCAGAGATCCAACTCTCACCACTCCTTTGGTGACCCAACCCCAACCTTCCAGAGCCGGTTCAACCCGGCAAATATCTTTCCAGAACTCGTGGGTCATAACCCACTAGGGCCTGAGGATCACTTCCCAGGTGACCACGCTGATGACATGGACGAAGACACGGACCCCGTGGAGCCCGCGTCTGGAACACCCAACCACCCGATAGAGATCTCTGACGGGTCATCTTTTCACGGATCGCCTTATCGCGGTCCAGACAGCTACGAGGAGAGGTTCCGGAACATCGACTGGTATTTTACTCCCTCACACCACTCCTCTCCATATCAGCAGCAGCAGCAGCAGCAACAGCAACAGGATCCTTCTCAGGATTCTCGTTTTGTGGCAGTTACTCCGCCACCACCACCACCAGTGGAACAGCAGCCGCCTCCGGAGCCACTGAGGCGGAGGAGGTCAAACGCACGGATGTCCGTGCGAGGGGATGTCCGCATCAGCACCCCCAACCATCAAGTGGCAGCCATTATCCGCCACTTCAGGAGGAAGAAGAAGAACCACAGATGGGGGTTCCATCAAACCCCATTCCAGATGTCAACTCAGTGCCTGGGGCGCCTCCGTTGGGTTTTGACAACCCAATTCCTGCTTATTCTGCGGCATACAACCCGTTTGAAATGCCGGGCCACAACAGCTTTAATTATGCGGAGGTCGGTCCATATCAAGTGGCTCGGGACTACAATGCTCTTCACCCTGAAGGGCCATACGGAGGACCATGGACCACTGTTTACCCAACTTATGGGTACCAGCATCCACCTATGTACCAGCCGCCGCAGCCACAGCTTATCCCGCCGGAGCGTCAGCAGGAGGTTCTTGATAGATTGAACCAGGTCGAACGAGAAGTTCGAGAAGACCGTAGAGAGCGGTAAGGCTTCTTCAAGGGTCTGTCAGACTTGCTAAAGGGGAAGTCCAAGAGGAGGGGTCACTGAAGACCTTGATGTTTGTTGCTTAGTTGTAATCAGTCCCTGCGTGGACTTGTTGTTTCTGTATTCAGCTCATGCGCGAGTTTTTTTTTTTTTTTTTTTTTGTATTCTGCCCCTGCGTGGGCATGTCTTTCAGTTAACCCCTGCGTGGGGTTGTTTTGTTTATTGTTTGATTGTATTTCGCCCCTGCGTGGGCATGTTATTTGTAGAAGTCCCGTTTAGGGCAAGTATTGTACTGTTGAATCTTTATTAGTGAAATGTTGCATTTAAATTTTCATGATTGTTGTTATAAATAAGTATATAAACTTAAAATAAAAAGGTAAAAATGAAAATAACATTTCCTAAATTAAAGAAGACCTACCATTAACATATAATGGCAAAATCTAAAAAGGGACAAGACCTAGCCACATGTCATTTTAAGACAAGGCCAAGATGGTATCTCCATAATTAGATTCAGGTCCATAATTAACGTCTCAACTTAGGATTGATCTGCGTTATAAAGAGAATCTAAGGGGTAAAACCTAGCCACGTGTCGTTGCAGACATGGCTAAAATGGTAGAACCTGTCTAGAAGATTCCAAATTCTGTTAACATCTGTAAGTATGTTAACATACTGGGCAAATTGTGACACAGTAAAAGTCACATAAGCCATCATTGAAAATTGGGTTAATTTAAAATTCCCTGTAAGTAAATGTCCATTCCTTGAGAATGAAGTGCCTACGGGTAATAATTAGTGTCCTAGGGACTAAGAGACAGTTTGAGTCTGCAACTCACTGTCTAGAATAAGGTAATGAACTGTGATTCAGACCCTAATACCTTGATTCTATAAGAATCCGGGTTATAAACTAACACTGTCCTTGTGACTAAGTTAAATGTTAATTCTTAACTATAATATAGGATTATAATACAGATCCTGAATTATTATTTGATTAATAAATTAACCTGCAATGGCTATTTAAAACCATGGTTAATAAAATATACAAAATACTGTATTAGCTATTAAATAAAACCTTGCCCATTATTGTTATTATGTAGCAATTGAAGCTACATGGCGGGGTCGGATGAAGTGAATAGTCGTCCGGTGGAGAACCACGATAATGCAAAGATACAGTTAACTGGTGCGGAGTTGAAAGCACTGGTGGATGATGCGGTTACAAAGGCATTAGAAAGACAGTACAGTGAGTACAGTGGGACACACAGTAGAACCCTGTCTACACCGCATAATAAGTCTAAAACTCATTCTGAGGCTCACAGCAAGCCACCTTCTGTCCAACCCAAGTCTAAAAAGGAGGAATCCAAGAAGGAGGATGATAGACACTCTTCGAATGAAAATGATAATCATTCCAAGAAGATTGTGCTTTATGATGCTCCACGTGCCAAGGGTTGCACGTATAAATACTTTGTGTCTTGTAAACCCCGGGATTTCACTGGGGAGAAGGGGGCAGTGGACTGTAGGACTTGGCTTGATGAGATGGAGACAGTAGTGGATATAAGTGGCTGTGCTGAAAAAGATATTGTGAAGTTTGTGACACAATCTTTTAAAGGTGATGCACTGCAATGGTGGAAGTCGCTGATTCAAGCCACCGGAAAGATACCGCTATACAACATGTCTTGGGAACAATTTGTTGCCCTAATCAAAGAGAATTACTGTCCCCAGCACGAGGTCGAAGGAATAGAGTCTGATTTTCTGTCTTTGGTGATGAAGAACCTGGACTGCCAGGCTTGCCTCACAACCTTCAATAACTTGTCAAGGCTAGTTCCCTACCTTGTAACACCTGAACCAAAAAGGATAGCCCGTTTCATTGGGGGTCTGGCCCCAGAAATTAAAGCAAGCGTCAAGGCCTCTCGGCCCACTACTTTTCGATCTGTGGCTGGCATATCTATGTCCCTTACAAAAGACGCAGTTAGACAGAGATCACTGAGAGCCGCAGATGCCGAGAAACGAAAACGCGAAGATGATGGTTCGCGACGCTCGGATAAGAAGCGTAAGGGCAATGACGACCACAAGAAAGGGCCGGGATTCAAGAAGGGAGATCATCAGTCGGGTGAAAAGCCTAGGTGCAAAGTTTGTAAGAAGCACCATTTCGGGAAATGCAGGCAGGAGTCTAGATCCCAATCTCAGCAGAAACTATGTGGGATTTGCAAGTCCCCGTATCATAAGGCATTAGACTGCAAGAAGCTTAAGGATGCCACCTGCTACAATTGTAATGAAAAGGGACATATTAGACCCAACTGCCCGAAGCTTGCCAAGAAAACGGAAGAGGGAAAGAAGACTAATGCAAGAGTCTTCCGCATGGATGCAAAGGAAGCTATTCAGGACGATAATGTCATAACAGGTACTTTTCTCATTAATGATATCTACGCAAGGGTATTATTTGACTCAGGGGCGGATAGGTCCTTTGTAGATAATAAGTTCTGTGAACTGTTGAAATTACCTGTTAAAGTTCTAAGTATGAAATATGAAGTGGAATTAGCTGATGGATCGATAGAAACAGTTTCGACTGTATTAGATGGATGTGTCCTATCCATTAGGAACCACTCTTTTCCTTTGTCCTTGTTACCCTTTAAGCTAGCCGGTGTCACACCCCGACCACGTAAAACAACAAAACGTGGCGGAAACGTCGGGGAGTGTTGTAACAGAATCATTGTTTCACAACCATGGAATAAATAGTTTCGTTTTATTGAATTATTGAACTAAATGTTTTGATACAAATTAGATAAATACAACTATTATCCTCCAAGTTTTAAAGTCGCTAAGGCCTTGTCCATTCCTATGTGAGAATACACCAATATCATCATCAAGCATCATCAACTATTGTACCTGAAACACATGTGAAAATAGGTACGTCAGCATAAAAATGCCGGC
This sequence comes from Helianthus annuus, assembly GCF_002127325.2. Classification (NCBI taxonomy): domain Eukaryota; kingdom Viridiplantae; phylum Streptophyta; class Magnoliopsida; order Asterales; family Asteraceae; genus Helianthus; species Helianthus annuus. The sequence goes on along the minus strand of NC_035440.2, from coordinate 124,607,742 downwards.
GAGTACATAGGTTTTGTATGAGTTTCAGATTCATGGCTCGTTTTACATGTTGCAATACTTATTTAAAAACCTTGTTTTGAAAAGTATAGTATTGCGACACAATTAACCAATTCAAATCAAATTGGTTACAGTTTATAAAATCTCGTAGCCATGATTCTTAACCCCAAAACATTTGTTTAATTAAATCCAGATTTCTAAATCGTTTTTGGAATAAAAACTCGAATAGTATAATATATTGTTGGAAAACCTTGTATTACAACTTTGTTTTGTTTACCATTGCCCAAGTGATCTAGATAACGCAACGATATATAATGTATTAAAAGCACTTATATATAGGAAGTACCAGCGGCGTATTCACCATGCTTTTAACACATTACACCCGCCCCGTTACCTAATCACTTCCCTAACCCAACGGTTCAAACAGATTTCAAACGGTTCATGTCAATCAGCGATTACAAACGGTTCACATAGTCAAGTAGTCACAAACGGTTCACATAATCAAACGGTTACTAACGGTTCACATAATCAAGTAGTCACAAACGGTTCACATAATCAAGTAGTCACAAACGGTTCACAGGATCAAACGGTTACAACGGTTCACAGGATCAAACAGTTACAACGGTTCAAAATGTAAAACAATGTGTCCATATGCTGGATGAGCATATGCGACAAAATGTAATATACGGAAATCAATATGCTAGCATATTAAGTGAACATACATAGCAAAACGTAATAAAATCATGTACTAATAGTGTACTATTGAACATAGTAATTATATGATACAAAAACATGGGAAACATGAAAGTATCAAGTAGGCACCTGTGTTCCACCCCAAAACAGTTTGAAAACAGTAAAAGAGGGGACTATGTACTCACCTGAGGGTGCTTAGAAGTCTTGAACAACAACCAATCTAAGCTAGAGGGATCACGGAATCAAACGGCATCCTATATAGGTAACTATGTAAATAACCGGACCTAAATCGGGAGATAGGATAGAATGAGGTTCTATAAATCAAACGAGTAATTAAACTCATATGGTATGATTTAATAGACCTTACATTCTGATTGGAAAGTCTACCTAAGTGCTTTTGACCCGTTTCGACACATTATGGTAACATAAGCTACTATAAGGCGTCGTTAGCATAAAACTATGTTCGGATGGTTAACTATGTGCTATGCCAAGTCTTACATGCCCAATTACCCTTAAACATGTTACTAAATCAGATTATATGTCAAAAATTAAGTTCACATAGGCAAAATACGGATTTTAGCTTCAAAAGGGTATTTTGGTCATTTCCTATGGGCATACAAGCTAACTAGCAAATGACTAACCAATCCTATGTGATCATAAGGTATAACCTCAGTGGTTATTCCCTAAGCAACTATGATCACTAACTAAGCTTGGTCGGATCCTAAAGATCGACCAAACGGGTCGGGTTCGAAAGTCTAAGCGGTTGTTTAGACCGCTTACCTTACGACCCTAAACAAGCACTAAACTAATAGTGTCGAGTTAAACATGTCAAAACATGTTTAACCTACTGATTTGGTATCAAAACAAAGTGTTTTGATACCCTAAAGTAGTTCCGTTGCAAAATGCGTGCTAAAACGCATTTTGACTGAAACTTTGACTCGACACTACACCTAGCGAACGTGGTAATCAGCGGGTATAATCACTAAGGATTATAACCAACGTGATTACAATCACGTTGCAAAGTTCAACCGAACTTTGCATTGACCAAAGGCTGGTCAAACTGAAAGTCAAAGACTGTTTGACTTTTTAAACAAGAAAGTAATAAAAAGAATGAAAGAGAGCTCACTGAAGTCCTTGCTATCTTTTCTACAAAGAAGACAAGTCCCAAATCAGCTTGAGAGAAATCCATAGCAGATAAGAGAGGAGAAATGAGGGAATGAGCAAGTGAATGAGGAAGTGTGGCATGCTATTTATAGTTGTAGCAAAGCTACAAGATCATGCCAAGTTTTGTGTGGCCAACAAGCATTAAATCATGGCCCTACATGTGTTAAAGACTGATTTGTAGCCTTGGTGATCACACAAACTTGCTCAACACACAAGAAATTTGCATAAACAGCCCCTGAAGTTCAATCAGAATGCTAAATTTCATTTTCTAGTCGCTGGGCACTTCACGCGGCCCGCGTAAGGATAGGGAGGATCCTTACGCGCCCCGCCTGAGGAAATTTTGGCAGAAATGTCAAAATAGGTCCCTGCACTTCAGAAACTTGGATTTCGGCTGATTTTTGACACGTTTAAGCCCCGTTAACCTCATTTCAAGGCTCCAAAATAAAGTTAAAGTATTGGGAACTCAAAACATGCTCAAAAATATCTCGGATGTCGGTTCGTTTGGTCGTACGGTTGCGTTGTTCGGTTAATTACGACGGAAGTCGTAACGAACACAAAAACGATCCAAATTGAGCGACAAATGGAATTTTATCATGCCAATCACTAAAATATAATATTTTAATGATAACATAAATTTTTGGGTGTCCGGATATATTCAGAACGTAAGATATGCGCGAAAATGCAAACTTGTGCATTTTTCGACGCTTTTAGTCCCTGAATGAGCATAAAGTTTATTTTAGCACACCGAACCCCTCAAAGCCTATTTCTAAGCTATTAAGGTGTGTTTAACTTATGGTAAAGTTCCGGATTGTTCATTACAGTACAAATCGACATACTTTCGCAGTTTGTCGAATTTAGTCCCTGTAAGCGAATAAACTTGATTTCGGCATACCAAACCATCCAAAACTTATTTCTAAGTTATGTAAAGGTTATTTAAGGTATGTTAGGCCTATGTCACTATTCCGGAGTGTTTGTTGCATTAAACTGGTTATTTTTACACATCAGATTGCGTATAACCTTCAAGAAAGCGATTTAAAGCCCGAAATCGAACAAGAATTGATATGTGCAAATGATACACATATTTTCACAAATCCCAAGTATGAAACACAAAATTTCATTGGTTTGGCATTTGTTTAACGGTCACAGTGACACAGGTGTCACAGCCGGCTTTGATGTAGTATTAGGAATGGATTGGTTATCGCGCAACCAAGCCCAGATAATGTGCAACAAGAAGCAGGTAGTAATCAAGACCCCATCTGGTGAGCCACTCACTATTCAGGGAGATACTCAACACGGAGTGCCAGAGCGTGTGGCCATGCTTAAGGCATCTGGATGCACGAGTAGGGGTTGTGTCATTTATATGGCACGAGTGACCATTGACGAGAAGAAGCCCAGGATCGAAGACATACCGGTCATTTCTGACTATCCCGAGGTTTATCTGGAGGAGCTACCTGGTTTGCCACCACATAGGCAGGTGGAATTTAGGATTGACATCATCCCCGGAGCTGCACCAGTGGCCAGAGCACCATATAGATTAGCACCAACGGAGATGAAGGAATTAAGGACACAGCTAGATGATTTACTAGCTAAAGGTTTCATTAGACCTAGTTCATCTCCATGGGGAGCACCAATTCTGTTCGTCAAAAAGAAGGATGGATCAATGCGTCTATGCATTGATTACCGTGAGCTAAACAAGGTTACTATCAAGAACATA